>NW_020867978.1:0-16714 GCF_003369695.1 Bos indicus x Bos taurus | reverse complement strand
AAGCTGAAGGGCCAGCACTGGCTGAGGCAGAAGGGGCAGGCCTGGCCCTGGCAGACATGTCAGCCTGGGCGAGGCAGAAGTAGCAGCCCTGGGTGGAACAGAAGTGCCAGGTCTGGCCAAGGCAGAAGGGCCAGGCCTGGCCCTGGCAGACATGTCAGCCCTGGCCGAGGCGAAGTAACCAGCCCTGGCTGGAACAGAAGTGGCCAGGTCTGGCCAAGGCAGAGGGGGCCAGCCTGGCCGAGGCCAGAAGTGCCACCCTGGCTGCAAACAGAAGTGCCAGGTCTGGCCAAGGCAGAAGGGCCCGCACTGGCCCCAGGCAGAAGGGCCAGGCCCATGGCCCTGGCAGACATGTCAGCCCTCGCCGGCAGGCAGAAGTGCCAGTTTCTGGCCAAGGCAGAAGGGTCAGCACTGGCCAAGGCAGAAGGGTCAGCACTGGCCCAGGCAGAAGGGCCAGGCCTGGCCCTGGCAGACATGTCAGCCCTGGCTGCATGAGAAGTGCCAGGACTGGCCAAGGCTGAAGGGCCAGCACTGGCTGAGGCAGAAGGGCCAGGCCTGGCCCTGGCAGACATGTCAGCACTGGACAAGGCCATAGTGCCAGCCCTGGCTGCAGCAGAAGTGCCAGGACTGGCCAAGGCCGAAGGGCCAGCACTGGCTGAGGCAGAAGGGCCAGGCCTGGTCCTGGCAGACATGTCAGCACTGGCCAAGGCCAAGGTGCCAGCCTTGGTTGCAGCAAAAGTTCCAAGACTGGCCAAGGCAGAAGGGCCACCACTGGATGAGGCCAAAGTGCCAGCCCTGGCTGCAGCAGAAATGCCAGGTCTGGCCAAGGCAGAAGGGCCAGCACTGGATGAGGCCAAAGTGCCAGCCCTGGCTGCACCAGAAATGCCAGGTCTGGCCAAGGCAGAAGGGCCAGCACTGCCTGAGGCAGAAGGGCCAGCACTGGCTGAGGCATAAGGGCCAGCACTGGCCAAGGCAGAAGGGCCAGCACTGGCTGAGGCAGAAGGGCCAGAACTGGCCCTGGCAGATATGTCAGCCCTGGCTTAGGCCGATGTTCCATGTCTGGCCGAGGCCAATGTGCCATATCTGGCCGAGGAAGGATTGCCAGTACTGTCCGAGGCAGGAGGGCCGGGCCGGGCCGTGGCAGACATGTTAGCCCTAGCTGCAGCAAAAGTGCCAGGTCTGGCTGAGGCAGAAAGGCCAGCACTGGCAGAGCAGAAGGGCCAGTGCTGGCTGAGGCAGACGGGCCGGTCCCGGCTGCAGCTCTGGCTCCGGAGCTCTCTACCTCCTCTCTCCAAGAGTCCTCATAACGTGGCTGTAAGGTGTCGGGGGCTGAATCATTGACCCTGGTCAAAATCTGCAGGACTTTTGTCTTGCTGTTTTGTGTGAGCGCTTTAGGACCCCACAGGAACTCATAGCGAGGGGGATCGCTGCTGGGCACCTGGCGGTACTCCAGGTACACTTCCTGCACCAGATCTTGTGTGATGAGCTTCTCGGTGTCTCCAAAGATGAAGTGCCTTCTTCCATCATAGATGTTCAACATATTCAGGAACTTCCAGATGTCCTCCTCAGAGGCGCGGTGACCATTCAGGTAGGTGACACCCAGCAGAGGCATTAGAAGACCATTCTTCGGCAGCCCCCAGTTACCTCTCATAGACTCACTGTCGCTGAGATCTAGGTTGCTCACCAGGGTATAGCAGTGACTGTTGGGCCTGACTTCCTTCAGCACCAGGCCAAACTCCAGCTCCATGCACTCAGAGTCCCTTCTGAAGATCTCAGGGAATTCTTCCCTGTAACTTCTGTGGATAACCTTCAGCATTTCTGACCTCTTAATGAGCTCCCTCATCATATACTTAAACAGCATGTACCACAGCAAACTCTCTGAATCCCTGGTCAGATCTGTGTGACAGCTCTCAGCAGCAGCTGAGGCCTGGGAGGAATTTTCACCTTCCTGAACTTGGCCCTTGGCACCTACACCAGATCTCGAGTCTGCTGTGCCACCGACACCAGATCTTTTGCATATAGCACCTGCAGCAGCACTGGTGGTGCCTTGGGCTCCCTGACGACCCTTCAGGGTGCCAGCAGCAGAGGAGCTTGAGGGAGTGCTCTCTGAATCAGGAGGGGAGGAGAAGGTGGTTTCCTCTTCCCCAGATGTGGTAGCATGATCATGAAGACCCTGGGTCTCAGCCCGGTCTTGGTGACGTTTCTCATGAGCACAGTGCTTACTCTTCTGCCCACGAGGCATGACAGCTGTGGTCAGGGACTGCAGGCAGGGGTCTTGGCCAATAGACAGGAGACTGGGGCACCTGGAGGATGGAGAATGAGGTGACATGAGCACCTTAAAACAGGGAGATTCTACCTTGGCTTCATCAAAGGCCGCCTCTGCAGGTTTCCTTGAGGACACTGCTCTAGGAACCCACAAGGCTCCTGTTTTCTGGGTCAGCCTGTCCCCTGAGAATCCCAGAGGAATAACAGAGGCTTACTTTTCCTCTGCGTCCTCTCAGCCCTGCTTTGGACTTACTGAGGTGACAGCAGGGGCTGGCAGTGGGGTCCTCTCAGCTCATCTTCAGTATTATCACATCAAGTCCTAGTGGAGCCTGGGCACCCTTCTCTCTGCTACTCTGATGCAGACACTTCAGACCTCCACATGATCCAGAAGCAAGTGAAGGGATGCCTCAGTCCACCTCCCTCCCAGGGGATACCCAGTGCTGAGAGCTCAGTAGGGTCTTTTCTATCCTGAGTTCACTGGCATCATCATTCATGGTCCTTACCTTGGCTCCTTAAAAAACTGGGCACTATTCTCCACTTGCTGATTTCTGGTTGCACCTTCAGACTAGACATTTCCCCTCCCCTAGACTTGGTATAAAACAGTAAAGCAGATGTTCAACCTCACAGCCCATCCCTGAGATTTCCTGGGCTGAAATCCAAGGGTTGGGATGCATGCTCTGAGTCTTCACTCAGATTCCTCAACTGAGCTCCTGGCAGAGAACCTCCTCTTTCTCCTGAACTGATACCTGTCTGATAGTAAAAGCCAATCACCCTGTGTCCCCACAGGAGGAAGTGAAGATGACCTCATCTTCTCAAACACGGTCTCCTAAGAATGGAAGCTGTTGCAGGCAGGTTGACGTCCCTGTGGTCCCATCCAAGATCCCAATTCAAAGTTAAATTTTTTTTTTTTTTTTGCTCCTCTTTTCTTCTATATGTCTTTTTTAAAACAAATTTATTTATTTTTAATGGAAAGATAATATCTTTACAATATTGTGTTATCTTCTGCCCCACATCAATATGAATCAGCCATAGGTATACTGTATATCCCATCCCTCTTGAAAGTCTCTCCCACCTCCCACCCCATCCCACCCTTCTTAAGCTGTCAGAGCACTGGCTTTGAGCTCCCTGAGTCATAAAACTAATTCCCACTGGTTATTTATTTTACATATGTTAATGTGTACATTTTCAATGTTACTCTCTCAATCTGTCCCTCCCTCTCCTTCCCCCACTGTGTCCATCAGTGTGTTCTCTATCTTTGCATCTCCAGGCTGTCCTGCAAAGAGGTTCATCAGTACCATCTTTCTGGATTTCATATAAATGCATTCATATATGATATTGCCTTTCCTCTTTCTGACCTAATTCACTTTGCATAAAAAACTAGGAATCAAACTACCACATGAGCCAACAATCCCACTACTGGGCATATACCCCAAGGAAACAGTAATGGAAGAAGACACTTGTACTCAAATGTTCACTGCTGCACTATTTACAATAGCCAGGACATAGAAGTAACCAAGGTCTACATTTGACTCATGACAGGGTCTAAGAGTTCTCCTCTGCTGACTACTCCCTAGCCCAAAGTGGGGACCGACATGTATTCTTGAGGTCTGCCAGGGATGACGACAGGGAGGATTTGGTCCGAATGATGTGGTGTGGAACATCCCCACAGCCCCCGAGGTTCTCACCATGACCCCTCCAAATCTGAACGCCTCCCTTGCCAACCTGAGGCTGCCCCCTTTGACCTGGTTGCTCAGTTCCCTGAGATGTCCCGGGAAGTGTCATGTCAAAACGCCCGATTCTCCCAGGCCTGAAAACAGGGCTGGCGCTTTATGTGGCCCTGTTTCTTAAGGAAGTGGCCACCATCCTTACTCAGCGTCACAACCATGAATCATGTTGCAGACTAGCTCCCTTTGTTGAACTGGTTTTATTTTGTTAGAGCAAGGCTGTCACTTCACCAAAACCACCTCCAGTGGACACCAGGGGGCACCACAGTTGGCCAACTTACCCGAGGCCTCCTAGAGCCCAGTATAGGGGAGTCACTCAGTAGGGCCCCCTTGCAGTGTCGCACTCTGCTCCTCAGCCCTCAGGGCCGTTATCTAGGTCCTAGACCACCTCCGGGGGTAGAATCCGGGCCTACCCCCACAGACCAACGCCTTAGCCTGAGACACTCTAGACCACATTCAGCCAATAGCTCTGAGGGGCCCACAAGAGCCATATCACAGGGGTGGGATGTGGATGGGTCACTTTTATTACTGGGAGGGTTGGGAAAGTCCCTTCAGCTACATTCAGGTCCTCACCTTGGTTCCGGATGAGTCCTGGACCCTAAGTCTTGCCAAACGGTCGCTGCAGCTACCGCTTGAGCGTCTCTCCTTCGAAGCAGAAGTGGAGGGGAGCTGCGTACGGTGCTACGTTACGTCGCCCGGAGTCGACGGCAAGGGCGGCGTGCTATGGGAACCCCGGTAGCTCAATATTCATCCGTCCCTGGATTCTCTCTCAGGGTCCTCCGTGTGCAGTTTATCAGAGCCCCAAACGCCTCCATCTATGAACACAAGTCCTACAGCCCCCAAACAAAGCCCTTGCCTTCCCAAGTCTCTGCTACTGCTGCTGCTATGTCGCTTCCTTCATGTCCGACTCTGTGCGACCCCAGAGATGGCAGCCCACCAGGCTCCCCAATCCCTGGGATTCTCCAGGCAAGAACACTGGAGTGGGTTGCCATTTCCTTCTCCAACCCAAGTCCCTAGTGGAAGGTATCAGGGCACTGCTCTGAGAATCTCTGCTTGTCAGGAGGGGCACCACTCTGTAAGCCTCCCTCTTTGGGGGGAGGGATCCTCTCATTATCTCTCATCGTCCTCATCTTAAGTCCAGTTATGGTCAAGATGACACCCCTCTGCAGACCTGGGGCCCTATCCTGCTAGAGAAGGCTTTGCCCTCCCTGAGTTCACACAGGTGGTATGAGGGGACCACTCAGAAGTAGCTCTTCTGGGTCTCTCAGAGCTAAGAATTTACAGAATGCTGTTTGGCTCCCTCTCCAGCGGTCCCCGCTAACACTCATCATTGTCATCTGAGGTCCTGCTTGGGCTCAGGTTCGTCCACCCACGAAACTAGGCTGATCCTATTAGACAGAGGCCTCACCTCACTGAGAATTTCCAGACTGAAATCAACCTGACATCTGGGCCCTGAGCTTCCTGGGGAGCACAGTGACAGAGATTTTCCAGGGCCTCCTTTGATGCAGTGTGTGCTACTGTGAGTGCACTTTCACGTCCTCACATTGATATGTGACGAACCATGTAACTCCAGTCTCTGCTCTATGAAGTTGCTTGTCTTACATCAAGATCCTAGTCTCTGAGAATTCCAAGTTGGGCGTCAGGGTGACCCTCATGTGATCGTAGTCCATAAGGGCCTCCAAAAATAGGCAGCGGGGATGCAACTTGAGTCCTTCTGATTCCTCTTGCTCAGCATCCTCACTACATCTACCACAGCCTGGGACTGCTCCTTATACTGATGTAAGATACCTCTTTGGGTGACCACTATAATCAGGAGTCACTGTCTCCACAGTCCTCTTTCATGGAGTTCCAATATCAGCTTCTGTCACTTGATTAAAGGCTTCCTGGGAAATGCATATTCCTATGAACACTTGTGCAGTTACCCTCTAGCAAATCTTGGAGAAAACGGGTCTCAGTCCCCGAAGCGATGTAAGATTAGGAAAATGCAGCAGAAATCAAGGAACTCAGGACAGATGGTATGCTGTCAGAGAAAAAGAGCTGATATATTTCTTCTCCTCAGCCAGATTTTGGGTGTCTGCTTAGTTGCTCAGTCATGTCCTACTCTTTGCAACCCCATGGACTGTAGCCTGCCAGGCTCCTCTGTCCATGGGGATTCTCCAGGCAAGAATCCTGGAGTGAGTTGCTCTCCTCCAGCGGATGTACCAAACCCAGGAATCAAACCCAGGACTCCCACATTGCAGGTGGATTCTTTACTTTCTGAGCCACCATATTTAGGGTGGTTCTAAAATCTTTACTTTCAGGACCCTCCTGTTGGTCCAGTGGTTATGACTCTGTACTCCCAATGCAGGGGGCCCAGGTTCGATCCCTGGTCAGGTAATTGGATCCTACATACCAGAACTAAGAGTTCATGTGCCACAACTAAAACTTTCATATGCCACAACTAAAGAGCCTGCATGTGGCAACAAAGATCCCGAGTGTCACAGCTAAGACTCAGAGCAGCCAAAAATAAATATTTTTAATTAAAAAAATTAAGTATTTACTTTCTACATAGAAGCATAGCACCTGATAATCTTGTAAGCTCTTGATAACTTGAGGGTGTCTGAATTTGCACATGCAGATAATCATATGGTTACTGAGCATTATCTCTTTCTCTCCTTTATTTCTCTTAATTATTTTGGTTATGTGCTATGTGGCAATATTGATGGTAGGAGAGTTTGGGGGAGAGTGGATACATGTATATGTATGGGTGAGTCCCTTCACTGTTCATCTGAAACTGTCACAATATTGTTAATTGGCTATCCCCACACAAAAAATAAACGTTCAAATTACAGAAAACAAAACTGTGCTTCCAGTGCAAGGGGTATGAGTTCAAACCCTGATTGTGGAATTAGGATCCCATGTTTCAAGGGGCGGTCTTAAGATGGCAGAGGAATAGGATGGGGAGACCACTTTCTCCCCCACAAATTCATCAAAAGAAAATTTGACTGCTGAGCAAATTCCACAAAACAACTTATGAATGATGGCAGAGGACATCAGACACCTAGAAAGGCAGCCTATTGTTTTCGAAAGGAGATAGGACAAAATATAAAAGAGAACACGAGAAACAAAAGAGGTAGGGACGGAGATCCATCCCGGGAAGGGAGTCTTAAAAAAGAGAGAAGATTCCAAACACAAGGAAACACTCTCACTGGCAGGTCTGTGGCGAGCCTTGGAATCTCAGAGGGCAACATAACTGGGAGGAAAAATAAATAAATACATAAATAATTAAAACCCACAGATTATGTGCCTAACGGCAACTCCCAGTGGAACAGCAGCCCAGACACTTGCATCTGCCACTAGCAAGTGCGGGCTGGACAGGGAGGCACCGGCTGCATTGCTTAGGGTAAAGACCTCGGGCCTGAATGCCCCGAGGGCAATCTGAGGGAACTAAATTGAGACAGCAACCCAGACTGTGGGATAGCTATCCCGCGAAAAGCCCTAACCTAAGACACTGCCAGGCTTGCTCACAGAGCAAAGGACTGAGCAGAGCTAGCCAGCTGTGGACTGGCCCATCCCTCACTGGAGACAGGCAGGCGAGGGCAGCCAGAGCCAGAAGGGGGCAATTGCAGCTCCAGAGAGGAATCCTCTACCAAACTGCAAGCAGGCTTCATTGCTAACCAAGACTTCTTGGGATTCTGGATGGTTGACCAGAGGGTCAACCAGGAGGATCGCGACCAGAGGGTCAACCAGGAGGATCGCAGCCAGAGATCAGCTCCCCAGAAGAGACACATGGCACACCTGAGAAGACGTGCCCATTGTACACCCAGAAAACTGAGCAGCTGGGACAGGGGAGGCGATAAGACGCAGCCTCCAACTGGGGGCAACTGTGCTCGCCAAGCACCTGGTCACCTGAGCTGCTCGGACCTGGGACGGGCACAAAACGCTGGCCCAACCAAGTCTGGGCCTTTGTCGAGTACCTGAGAACCTGAACCTGAGAGGCTTAGACTGGGGAAGTGCATGCACCCCAAGCCCCGCCTCACATAGTTCCCGGCAGAGCAACCTAGAGCCTGAGCAGTGTAGACTGGGAAAGCACATACACCGTGAGTGTGGGCAAACCCAGTGTGGTACGAGCACTCCCCGTAAACATTTGCTTGCAGTATTCCTCCCTCCCCGCAGCACGACTCAACAAGGGAGCCTAAAAAAAGTGACCACCACCACCCCCTTGTGTCAGGGTGGAAATTAGACACTGAAGAGACCAGCAAACAGAAGAAGCTAAAATAAACAGAGAGAACTGCTTTGGAAGTGACAAGTGCAACAGATTACAACCCTGTAGTTAGCAATGACTACATAGGAAGGGGCCTTTAGATCTTGAGAAGTATAAGCCGGATCAAGGAACTATTTGAAAATGAACTGACACGACATTGTCCACAAAAGGTCCAGAGAAAGTCCTAGATGTATTTTTACTATTATAATTTTTTAATTAAAATTAAAAAAAAAAATTTAAGTTCTCTATTACTCCTTTAATTTTCATTTTTATAACCTACTATTACCTTGCCAAAAAAAAGACCCTCTTTTTAAACCAAACTTCATATATATATATTTTATAATTTTTGTGACTTTGTTTTTTTAATATTGTATTTTTGAGACTCTAATGTCTACTCTAGATTTTTAATCTTTGCTTTTTGGTATTTGTTATCAATTTTGTACCTTTAAGAACCCAATCTTCAGTACCCATTTTTACTTGGGAGCGAGATTACTGGCTTGACTGCTCTCTCCCTCTTAGGACTCTCCTTTTTCTCCACCAGGTGACCTCTATCTCCCCCCTCCCCCTTTTCTCTTCTACCCAACTAGGTGAATCTCTTTGTGTGTTCCGGGCTGTGGAGAACACTTAGGGAACTGATTACTGGCTGGATCTCTCTCCTTTTGATTCTGCCTTTTATCCTCCTGGCCACCTCTGTCTCCTTCGTCCCTCTTCTCTTCTCTTCTCCATGAACCTCTCTGAGTGTTGCAGACTGTGGAGAGCACATAGGAAAATAATTACCGGCTAGCTTGCTCTTGCCGCTTTTGATTCCTCCTTTTCTCCTCCTGGTCACCCCTATCTCCCTCCTCCCTTTACTCTTTTCCATGTAACTCTGTGCACCTCTCTGGGTGTCCCTCACTGTGGAGAAACTTTTCATCATTAACCTAGATGTTTTATCATCAGTGCTGTATAGATGGAAAACTCTTGAGGCTACTGTAAGAATAAGACTGAAAACCAGAGGCAGGAGGCTTAAATCCAAAACCTGAGAACACCAGAGAACTCCTGACTCCAGGGAACATTAATTGATAGGAACTCATCAAAAGCCTCCATACCTACACTGAAGCCAAGCACCACCCAAGGGCCAACAAATTCCAGAGCAAGACATACCACGCTAATTCTCCAGCAACACAGGAACATAGCCCTGAGTTTCAATATACAGGCTGGCCAAAGTCACACTAAACCCATAGATATCTCAAAACTCACTACTGGACACCTGATTGCACTCCAGAGAGAAGAAATCCAGCTCCACCCACCAGAACACCAACACAAGCTTCCCCAACCAGGAAACTTTGACAAGCCACCCATCCAACCCCACCTGCAGAGAGGAACCTCCACAATAAAGAGAAACCACAAACTGCCAGAATACAGAAAGGCCACCCCAAACACAGCAATATAAACAAGATGAAAAGGCAGAGAAATACTCAGCAGGTTAAGGAACAGGATGAATTCCTACTAAACCAAACTAAAGAGGAAGAGATAGGGAATCTACCTGATAAAGAATTCTGAATAATGAGAGTGAAAATGACCCAAAATCTTGAAAACAAAATGGAGTTACAGATAAATAGCCGGGAGACAAGGATTGAGAAGATGCAAGAAATGTTTAACAAGGACATAGAAGAAATAAAAAAGAGTCAATATATAACGAATAATGCAATAAATGAGATAAAAAACACTCTGGAGGGAACCAACAGTAGAATAACAGAGACAGAAGATAGGATAAGTGAGGTAGAGGATAGAATGGTAGAAATAAATGAAACAGAGAGGAAAAAAGAAAAAAGAATGAAAAGAAATGAAGACAATCTCAGAGACTTCTGAGACAATGTTAAACACCCCAACATTCGAATCATAGGCATCCCACAAGAAGAAGACAAAAAGAAAGACCATGAGAAAATACTTGAGGAGAAAATAGCTGAAAACTTCCCTAAAATAGGGAAGGAAATAGTCACCCAGGTCCAAGAAACCCAGAGAGTCCCAAACAGGATAAACCCAAGGCAAAACACCCCAAGACATACTAATCACATTAACAAAGCTCAAACGTAAAGAACAAATAATAAAAGCAGCAAGGGAAAAGCAACAAATAACACACAAGGGGATTCCCATAAGGATAACAGCTGATCTTTCAGTAGAAACTCTTCAGGCCAGAAGGGAATGGCAGGACATACTTAAAGTGATGAAAGTGAAAAACCTACATCCTGGATTACTGTACCCAGCAAGGATCTCATTCAAATATGAAGGAGAAATCACAAGCTTTACAGACAAGCAAAAGCTGAGAAAATTCAGCACCACAAAACCAGCTCTCCAACAACTGCTAAAGGAGATTCTCTAGACAGGAAACACAGAACAGGTGTATAAACTCGAACCCAAAACAACAAAGTAAATGGCAACAGGATCATACTTATCAATAATTACCTTAAATGTAAATGGGTTGAATGCCCCAACCAAAAGACAAAGACTAGCTGAATGGATACAAAAACAAGACCCCTATATATGTTGTCTACAAGAGGCCCACCTCGAAACAAGGGACACATACAGACTGGAAGAGAAGGGCTGGAAAAAGATATTCCACACAAATAGAGACCAAAAGAAAGCAGGAGTAGCAATACTCATATCAGGTAAAAAAGACTTTAAAATAAAGGCTGTGAAGAGAGACAAAGAAGGACACTACATAATGAGCAAAGGATCAATCCAAGAAGAAGATATAACAATTATAAGTATATATGCACCCAACGTAAGAGCACTGCAATATGTAAGACAAATGCTAACAAGTATGAAAGGGGAAATTAACAATAACACAATAATAGTGGGAGACTTCAATACCTCACTCACACCTATGGATATATCAACTAAACAGAAAATTAACAAGGAAACACAAACTTGAAATGATACAATAGACCAGTTAGACCTAATTGATATCTATAGGACATTTCACCCCAAAACAATGAATTTCACCTTTTTCTCAAGGGCACATGGAACCTTGTCCAGGATAGATCACATCCTGGGCCATAAATCTAGCCTTAGTAAATTCAAAAAAAATTGAAATCAGTCCAAGCATCTTTTCTGACCACAATGCAGTAAGATTAGATGTCAATTACAGGAGAAAAACTATTAAAACTTCCAACATATGGAGGCTGAACAACACACTGCTGAGTAACCAAAAAATCACAGAAGAAATCAAAAAAGAAATCAAAATAGGCATAGAAATGAATGAAAATGAAAACACAACAATGCAAAACCTATGGGACACTGTAAAAGCAGTGCTAAGGGGAAGGTGCATAGCAATACAGGCTTACCTCAAGAAACAAGAAAAAAGTCAAACAAATAACCTAACTCTACACCTCAAGCAACTAGAAAAGGAAGAAATGAAGAACCCCAGAGTTAGTAGAAGGGAAGAAATCTTAAAAATTAGGGCAGAAATAAATGCAAAAGAAACAAAGAGACCATAGCCAAAATCAACATAGCCAAAAGCTGGTTCTTTGAGAAGATAAATAAAAGTGACAAACCATTAGCCAGACTCATCAACAAACAAAGGGAGAAGAATCAAATCAACAAAACCAGAAATGAAAATGGAGAGATCACAACAGACAACAAAGAAATACAAAGGATCATAAGAGACTACTATCAGCAACTATATGCCAATAAAATGGACAACTTGGAAGAAATGGACACATTCTTAGGAAAGTACAACTTTCCAAAACTGAACCAGGAAGAAATAGAAAATCTTAATAGACCCATCACAAGCATGGAAATTGAAACTGTAATCAGAAATCTTCCAGCAAACAAAAGCCCAGGACCAGATGGCTTCACAGCTGAATTCTACCAAAAATTTAGAGAAGAGCTAACACCTATCCTACTCAAACTCTTCCAGAAAATTGCAGAGGAAGGTAAACTTCCAAACTCATTCTATGAGGCCACCATCACCCTAATACCAAAACCAGACAAAGATGCCACAAAAAAAAAAACTACAGGCCAATATCACTGATGAACGTAGATGCAAAAATCCTTAACAAAATTCTAGCAAACAGAATCCAACAACATATTAAAAAGATCATATATCATGACCAAGTGGGGTTTATCCCAGGGATGCAAGGATTCTTCAATATCGGCAAATCAATCAACGTAATATACCACTTTAACAAATTGAAAGATAAAAACCATATGATTATTTCAATAGATGCATAGAAAGCCTTTGACAAAATTCAATATCCATTTATGATAAAAAAAAAAAACAGGACTAGAAGGAACATACCTCAACATAATAAAAGCTATATATGACAAACCTACAGCAAACATTATCCTCAATGGTGAAAAATTGCAAGCATTTCCCCTAAAGTCATGAAGAAGACAAGGGTGGCCACTCTCACCACTACTATTCAACATATTTTTGGAAGTTTTGGCCACAGCAATCAGAGCAGAGAAAGAAATAAAAGCATCCAGGTTGGAAAAGAAGAAGTAAAACTCTCACTGTCTGCAGATGACATGATCCTCTCCATAGATAACCCTAAAGATGCCACCAGAAAATTACTAGAGCTAATCAATGAAGATAGTAAAGTTGCAGGATATAGAACTAACACATAGAAATCCCTTGCATTCCTAGACACTAACAATGAGAAAACAGAGAGAGAAATTAAGGGCACAATTCCATTCACCATTGCAAAAGAATAAAATACTTAGGAATATATCTACCCAAAGAAACAAAAGACCTATAGATGGAACACTATAAAACACTGGTGAAAGAAATCAAACAGGACACGCACAGATGGAGAAATATACCATGTTCATGGATTGGAAGAATCAATATAGTGAAAATGATTATACTACCCAAAACAATCTATAGATTCAATGCAATCCCTATCAAGCTACCAACAGTATTTTCCCAAAACTAGAACAAAGAATTTCACAATTTGTATGGAAATACAAAAAACCTCAAATAGCCAAAGCAATCTTGAGAAAGAAGAATGCAACTGGAGGAATCAACCTGCCTGATTTCAGGCTCTACTACAAAGCCACAGTCATCAAGACAGTATGGTACTGGCACAAAGACAGAAATATAGATCAATGGAACAAAATAGGAAGCCCAGAGATAAATCCACGCACCTATGGACACCTTATCTTTGACAAAGGAGGCAAGAACATACAGTGGAGAAAAGACAATCTGTTTAACAAGTGGTGCTGGGAAAACTGCTCAACCACTTGTAAAAGAATGAAACTAACACACTTTCTAACACCATACACAAAAATAAACTCAAAATGGATTAAAGGTCTAAACATAAGACCAGAAACTATAAAACTCCTAGAGGAGAACATAGGCAAAACACTCTCCAACATAAATCACAGCAGGATCCTCTATGACCCACCTCCCAGGGTATTGGAAATAAAAGCAAAATAAACAAATGGGACCTAATTAAAACTTAAAAGCTTTTGCACAACAAAGGAAATTTTAAGCAAGGTCAAAAGACAGCCTTCAGAATGGGAGAAAATAATAGCAAATGAAGCAACGGACAAGAATTAATCTCAAAAATATACAAGCAACTCCTGCAGTAGCTCAATTCCAGAAAAATAAACGACCCAATCAAAAAATGGGCCAAAGAACTAAACAGACATTTCTCCACAGAAGACATACAAATGGCTAACAAACACATGAAAAGATGCTCAACATCACTCATTATCAGAGAAATGCAAATCAACACCCCAATGAGGTACCATGTCACTCCAGTCAGAATGGCTGCTATCCAAAAGTCTACAAGCAATAAATGCTGGAGAGGGTGTGGAGAAAAGGCAACCCTCTTACATTGTTGGTGGGAATGCAAACTAGTACAGCCACTATGGAGAACAGTGTGGAGATTCCTTAAAAAACTGGAAATAGAACTGCCATATGACCCAGCAATCCCACTACTTGGCATACACATCGAGGAAACCAGAATTCAAAGAGACATGTATACTGCAATGTTCATTGTAGCACTGTTTACAATAGCCAGGACATGGAAGCAACCTTGATGTCCATCAGCAGATGAACGGATAAGAAAGCTGTGGCACATATACACAATGGAATGTGACTCAGCCATTAAAAAGAATACATTTGAATCAGTTCTAATGAGGTGGATGAAACTGGAGCCTGTTATACAGAGTGAAGTAAGCCAGAAAGAAATATACCAGTACAGCATGCTGCTGCTAAGTCGCTTCAGTCATGTCCGAATCTGTGCGACCCCATGGCAGCCCAGCAGGCTTCCCCGTCCTGGGATTCTCCAGGCAAGAACACTGGAGTGGGTTGCCATTTCCTTCTCCAATGCATGAAAGTGAAAAGGGAAAGTGAAAGTGAAGTCGTGTCCAACTCTTAGCGACCCCATGGACTGCAGCTTTCCAGGCTCCTCCATCCATGGGATTTTCCAGGCAAGAGTACTGGAGTGGGTTGCCATTGCCTTCACCAATACAGTATACTAATGCATATATATGGAATTTAGAAAGATGTTAATGATAACCCTGTATGTGAGATAGCAAATGAGACACAGATGTACAGAACAGTCTTTTGGACTCTGTGGGAGAGGGCAAGGGTGGGATGATTTGGGAGAATGGCATTGAAACATGTACATTATCATATGTGAAACAGATCGTCAGTCCAGGTTCGATGCAGGGACAGGGTCCTCAGGAGTGGTGCGCTGGGATGACCCAGAGGGATGGGATGGGGAGGGAGGTGGAAGGAGGGTTCAGGATGCGGAACACATGTACACCCATGGCTTATTCATGTCAATGTATGGCAAAACCACTACAATATTGAAAAGTAATTAGTCTCCAATTAAAATAAATAAATTTATATTAAAAAAAGATGTTTCACATAGCAATCAGTCAATCAACAAAATACCATCATAGGAAAAAGTGATGGGGATCCATGAAAGAAATAATTGATGAGGTAGATTTCATTCCCATTAAATGTCTGCTCGGTAAAAATATACCATCAAGAGAACAAGAAGATGAGCCATAGTCTGGGAGAAAATATTAGCAAAAGACGTACCTGATGAAGACTCTAACCTAAAATATACAAAGAACTCTTAAAATTAATAAGAAGAAAACTAACATCTAATAAACATAGACAAAAGATGAATAGAGACCTCCCCAAGGAAGATACACAGATGGAAACAAGCATATGAAAAGATGATCCACATCATATACCATTAGTGAACTGAAAATTAAAAAAAAAAAAAAAAGCAGATATCACAACATGCCTTTTAGAATGGCCAGCATCCAAAGGACTGACAACACCAAATGCTGGTATGGATGTGAATCAACAAGAATTCTCATTCCTGGTGGTGGTGGTGATGCAAATGGTAGAAACCACTTTGGAAGACAGTCTGCAAGTTTCTTAGTAAACTATACATATTCAACAATGCTGGTAGGAATGTAAATTGGTACACCACTATGGAAAACAGTATTGAGGTTCCTCAAAAAATCAAAAATAACACATAATATTCTCTGCAATTCCACTACTATCCAAAGGAATTGAAATCAGGACCTTGAAGAGAACTCTGCACTCCCACATTCATTGCAGGGCTACTCACAATAGCCAAGAGAGGGAAGTAGCCTAAGTGTCCAGGGACAGATGAATGGATAAAGAAGATGTAAAATATACATACAATGAATACCCATTCAGCCTTAAAAAGAAGCTAACCTCTCCAGTTATGACAGCATGGATATAACTAGAGGACACTATGTTATAGTGAAATAAGCCAGACACAGAAGGACAAATACTACACGACATTTATATGAGCAATCCAAAATGGTCAAAGTGAAAGAAGCAGAGAATAGAGTGGTGGTTGCCGGAGGCTATGGGAGAGTGGATGGGAAGGAACTGTAGACTTAAAAAACATTCACAGCCTAAAAGTTGACAGTTATGTTCTGTTTGGTAGAAACCTTTAGGACTTCTACCCTGGAGGCAGCATCTCAAGTAACCCTGAGGGTTCGAACTGCTCCGGGCAAGGGAGGGAGGGGAGGAGCCAAGTCATATAGAAGTTTTGCAACAAAGGGCGGGTAGTCTGAATATCAAAAGATTATCATAAAGTGAAGGAAAACCAGATAACCCAAGTTAAGGATTTAGCACTTTTCCTTGTATGGGAAGATGCAAGAATCTGGGCTCACTGAAATCATTCCTTTGATATGACCTCACCTATCTGTATCCATAGTTTTTACATCTTGTGTTCCCTCAAGGCTCACCATCTATGGGGGCTGCAACTGTTGATAACTGACAATGTTCTTTCACTGATATGGCAGGCAGTATTCCAATTCTCAGTATTAATCAAAAGTTATACAAAATGAATAAGTTCTAGGAAACTATATATAATATAGAGCTTATAGTTAAGAAACTATATTGTACACTCTCTAAGAGGGCAAATACTATGATAAGTGTTCTTATCACACACAGAAAACATAAAGGGTGAGAAGGCAACTCTTAGAATGGCAT
>NW_020867977.1:0-55566 GCF_003369695.1 Bos indicus x Bos taurus | reverse complement strand
CCATTTTGGATTGCTCATATAAATGTCTGTGTAGTATTTGTCCTTCTGTGTCTGGCTTATTTCACTATAACATATGTTGGTTCCTCTAGTTATATCCATGCTGTCATAACTGGAGAGGTTAGCTTCTTTTTAAGGCTGAATGGTATTCCATTGTATGTATATTTTACATCTTCTTTATCCATTCATCTGTCCCTGGACACTTAGGCTACTTCCCTCTCTTGGCTATTGTGAGTAGCCCTGCAATGAATGTGGGAGTGCAGAGTTCTCTTCAAGGTCCTGATTTCAATTCCTTTGGATAGTAGTGGAATTGCAGAGAATATTATGTGTTATTTTTGATTTTTTGAGGAACCTCAATACTGTTTTCCATAGTGGGTGTACCAATTTACATTCCTACCAGCATTGTTGAATATGTATAGTTTACTAAGAAACTTGCAGACTGTCTTCCAAAGTGGTTCTACCATTTTGCATCACCACCACCAAGGAATGAGAATTCTTGTTGATTCACATCCTTTACCAGCATTTGGTGTTGTCAGTCCTTTGGGATGCTGGCCATTCTAAAAGGCATGTTGTTGATATCTTGCTTTTTTTTTTTTTTTTTAATTTTCAGTTCACTAATGGTATATGATGTGGATCATCTTTTCATATGCTTGTTTCCATCTGTGTATCTTCCTTGGGGAGGTCTCTATTCATATCTTTTGTCTATGTTTTTAGATGTTAGTTTTTTCTTATTAATTTTAAGAGTTCTTTGTATATTTTAGGTTAGAGTCTTCATCAGGTAGTCTTTTGCTAATATTTTCTCCCAGACTATGGCTCATCTTCTTGTTCTCTTGATGGTATATTTTTTACCGAGCAGACATTTAATGGGATGAAATCTACCTCATCAATTATTTCTTTCATGGATCCCATCACTTTTTCCTATGATGGTATTTTGTGTGATTGACTGATTGCTATGTGAAACATCTTTTTTTATTAATATAAAATTTATTTATTTTAATTGGAGACTAATTACTTTTCAATATTGTAGTGGTTTTGCCATACATTGACATGAATAAGCCATGGGTGTACATGTGTTCCGCATCCTGAACCCTCCTTCCACCTCCCTCCCTCTCCATCCCTCTGGGTCATCCCAGCGCACCACTCCTGAGGACCCTGTCCCATGCATCGAACCTGGACTGACGATCTGTTTCACATATGATAATGTACATGTTTCAATGCCATTCTCCCCAATTCATCCCACCCTTGCCCTCTCCCACAGAGTCCAAAAGACTTTCTGTACATCTTTGTCTCATTTGCTATCTCACATACAGGGTTATCATTAACATCTTTCTAAATTCCATATATATGCATTAGTATACTGTATTGGTGAAGGCAATGGCAACCCACTCCAGTACTCTTGCCTGGAAAATCCCATGGATGGAGGAGCCTGGTAAGCTGCAGTCCATGGGGTCGCTAAGAGTTGGACACGACTTCACTTTCACTTTCCCTTTTCACTTTCATGCATTGGAGAAGGAAATGGCAACCCACTCCAGTGTTCTTGCCTGGAGAATCCCAGGACGGGGAAGCCTGCTGGGCTGCCATGGGGTCGCACAGATTCGGACATGACTGAAGCGACTTAGCAGCAGCATGCTGTACTGGTATATTTCTTCTTTCTGGCTTACTTCACTCTGTATAACAGCTCCAGTTTCATCCACCTCATTAGAACTGATTCAAATGTATTCTTTTAAATGGCTGAGTCACATTCATTGTGTATATGTGCCACAGCTTTCTTATCCGTTCATCTGCTGATGGACATCAAGGTTGCTTCCATGTCCTGGCTATTGTAAACAGTGCTACAATGAACATTGCAGTATACATGTCTCTTTGAATTCTGGTTTCCTCGATGTGTATGCCAAGTAGTGGGATTGCTGGTCATACTGGCAGTTCTATTTCCAGTTTTTTAAGGATCTCCACACTGTTCTCCATAGTGGCTGTACTAGTTTGCATTCCCACCAACAATGTAAGAGGGTTGCCTTTTCTCCACACCCTCTCCAGCATTTATTGCTTGTAGACTTTTGGATAGCAGCCATTCTGACTGGAGTGACATGGTACCTCATTGGGGTGTTGATTTGCATTTCTCTGATAATGAGTGATGTTGAGCATCTCTTTTCATGTGTTTGTTAGCCATTTGTATGTCTTCTGTGGAGAAATGTCTGTTTAGTTCTTTGGCCCATTTTTTGATTGGGTCGTTTATTTTTCTGGAATTGAGCTACTGCAGGAGTTGCTTTGTATATTTTTGAGATTAATTCTTTGTCCGTTGCTTCATTTGCTATTATTTTCTCCCATTCTGAAGGCTGTCTTTTGACCTTGCTTAAAATTTCCTTTGTTGTGCAAAAGCTTTTAAGTTTTAATTAGGTCCCATTTGTTTATTTTTGCTTTTATTTCCAATACCCTGGGAGGTGGGTCATAGAGGATCCTGCTGTGATTTTGTTGGAGAGTGTTTTGCCTATGTTCTCCTCTAGGAGTTTTATAGTTTCTGGTCTTATGTTTAGACCTTTAATCCATTTTGAGTTTATTTTGTGTATGGTGTTAGAAAGTGTGTTAGTTTCATTCTTTTACAAGTGGTTGAGCAGTTTTCCCAGCACCACTTGTTAAACAGATTGTCTTTTCTCCACTGTATGTTCTTGCCTCCTTTGTCAAAGATAAGGTGTCCATAGGTGCGTGGATTTATCTCTGGGCTTCCTATTTTGTTCCATTGATCTATATTTCTGTCTTTGTGCCAGTACCATACTGTCTTGATGACTGTGGCTTTGTAGTAGAGCCTGAAATCAGGCAGGTTGATCCTCCAGTTGCATTCTTCTTTCTCAAGATTGCTTTGGCTATTGAGGTTTTTTGTATTTCCATACAAATTGTGAAATTCTTTGTTCTAGTTTTGGGGAAATACTGTTGGTAGCTTGATAGGGATTGCATTGAATCTATAGATTGTTTTGGGTAGTATAATCATTTTCACTATATTGATTCTTCCAATCCATGAACATGGTAATTTTCTCCATCTGTGCGTGTCCTGTTTGATTTCTTTCACCAGTGTTTATAGTGTTTCCATCTATAGGTTCTTTTGTTTCTTTGGGTAGATATATTCCTAAGTATTTTATTCTTTTGCCAATGGTGAATGGAATTGGGCCCTTAATTTCTCTCTCTGTTTTCTCATTGTTAGTGTCTAGGAATGCAAGGGATTTTCTATGTGTTAGTTCTATCTCCTCAACTTTACTATCTTCCATTGATTAGCTCTAGTAATTTTCTGGTGGCATCTTTTAGGGGTTATCTATGGAGAGGATCATGTATCTGCAGACAGTGAGAGTTTTTACTTCTTCTTTTCCAACCTGGATGCTTTTATTTCTTTCTCTGCTCTGATTGCTGTGGCCAAAACTTCCAAAAATATGTTGAATAGTAGTGGTGAGAGTGGCCACCCTTGTCTTCTTCATGACTTTAGGGGAAATGCTTTTGCAATTTTCACCATTGAGGATAATGTTTGCTGTAGGTTTGTCATATATAGCTTTTATTATGTTGAGGTATGTTCCTTCTAGTCCTGTTTTTTTTTTTTTATTCATAAATGGATATTGAATTTTGTCAAAGGCTTTCTATGCATCTATTAAATAATCATATGGTTTTTATCTTTCAATTTGTTAAAGTGGTATATTACGTTGATTGATTTGCCGATATTGAAGAATCCTTGCATCCCGGGATAAACCCCACTTGGTCATGATATATGATCTTTTTAATATGTTGTTGGATTCTGTTTGCTAGAATTTTGTTAAGGATTTTTGCATCTACGTTCATCAGTGATATTGGCCTGTAGTTTTCTTTTTTGTGGCATCTTTGTCTGGTTTTGGTATTAGGGTGATGGTGGCTCATAGAATGAGTTTGGAAGTTTACCTTCCTCTGCAATTTTCTGGAAGAGTTTGAGTAGGATAGGTGTTAGCTCTTCTCTAAATTTTTGGTAGAATTCAGCTGTGAAGCCATCTGGTCCTGGGCTTTTGTTTGCTGGAAGATTTCTGATTACAGTTTTCAATTTCCATGCTTGTGATGGGTCTATTAAGATTTTCTATTTCTTCCTGGTTCAGTTTTGGAAAGTTGTACTTTCCTAAGAATGTGTCCATTTCTTCCAAGTTGTCCATTTTATTGGCATATAGTTTGCTGATAGTAGTCTCTTATGATCCTTGTATTTCTTTGTTGTCTGTTGTGATCTCTCCATTTTCATTTCTGGTTTTGTTGATTTGATTCTTCTCCCTTTGTTTGTTGATGAGTCTGGCTAATGGTTTGTCACTTTTATTTATCTTCTCAAAGAACCAGCTTTTGGCTATGTTTGATTTTGGCTATGGTCTCTTTGTTTCTTTTGCATTTATTTCTGCCCTAATTTTTAAGATTTCTTCCCTTCTACTAACTCTGGGGTTCTTCATTTCTTCCTTTTCTAGTTGCTTGAGGTGTAGAGTTAGGTTATTTGTTTGACTTTTTTCTTGTTTCTTGAGGGTAAGCCTGTATTGCTATGCCACCTTCCCCTTAGCACTGCTTTTACAGTGTCCCATAGGTTTTGCATTGTTGTGTTTTCATTTTCATTCATTTCTATGCCTATTTTGATTTCTTTTTGATTTCTTCTGTGATTTTTTGGTTACTCAGCAGTGTGTTGTTCAGCCTCCATATGTTGGAAGTTTTAATAGTTTTTCTCCTGTAATTGACATCTAATCTTACTGCATTGTGGTCAGAAAAGATGCTTGGACTGATTTCAATTTTTTTTTGAATTTACTAAGGCTAGGTTTATGGCCCAGGGATGTGAATCTATCCTGGACAAGGTTCCATGTGCCCTTGAGAAAAAGGTGAAATTCATTGTTTTGGGGTGAAATGTCCTATAGATATCAATTAGGTCTAAACTGGTTCTATTGTATCATTTCAAGTTTGTGTTTCCTTGTTATTTTCTGTTTAGTTGATATATCCATAGGTGTGAGTGAGGTATTGAAGTCTCCCACTATTATTGTGTTATGTTAATTTCCCCTTCATACTTGTTAGCATTTGTCTTACATATTGCAGTGCTCTTACGTTGGGTGCATATATACTTATAATTGTTATATCTTCTTCTTGGATTGATCCTTTGCTCATTATGTAGTGTCCTTCTTTGTCTCTCTTCACAGCCTTTATTTTAAAGTCTTTTTTACCTGATATGAGTATTTGCTACTCCTGCTTTCTTTTGGTCTCTAATTTGTGTGGAATATCTTTTTCCAGCCCTTCTCTTCCAGTCTGTATGTGTCCATTGTTTCGAGGTGGGCCTCTTGTAGACAAACATATATAGGGGTCTTGTTTTTGTATCCATTCAGCTAGTCTTTGTCTTTGGTTGGGGCATTCAACCCATTTACATTTAAGGTAATTATTGATAAGTATGATCCTGTTGCCATTTACTTTGTTGTTTTGGGTTCGAGTTTATACACCTGTTCTGTGTTTCCTGTCTAGAGAATCTCCTTTAGCAGTTGTTGGAGAGCTGGTTTTGTGGTGCTGAATTTTCTCAGCTTTTGCTTATCTGTAAAGGCTGTGATTTCTCCTTCATATTTGAATGAGATCCTTGCTGGGTACAGTAATCCAGGATGTAGGTTTTTCACTTTCATCACTTTAAGTATGTCCTGCCATTCCCTTCTGGCCTGAAGAGTTTCTACTGAAAGATCAGCTGTTATCCTTATGGGAATCCCCTTGTGTGTTATTTGTTGCTTTTCCCTTGCTGCTTTTATTATTTGTTCTTTACGTTGAGCTTTGTTAATGTGATTAGTATGTCTTGGGGTGTTTTGCCTTGGGTTATCCTGTTTGGGACTCTCTGGGTTTTCTTGGACCTGGGTGACTATTTCCTTCCCTATTTTAGGGAAGTTTTCAGCTATTTTCTCCTCAAGTATTTTCTCATGGTCTTTCTTTTTGTCTTCTTCTTGTGGGATGCCTATGATTCGAATGTTGGGGTGTTTAACATTGTCTCAGTAGTCTCTGAGATTGTCTTCATTTCTTTTCATTCTTTTTCTTTTTTCCTCTCTGTTTCATTTATTTCTACCATTCTATCCTCTACCTCACTTATCCTATCTTCTGTCTCTGTTATTCTACTGTTGGTTCCCTCCAGAGTGTTTTTATCTCATTTATTGCATTATTCGTTATATATTGACTCTTTTTTATTTCTTCTATGTCCTTGTTAAACATTCTTGCATCTTCTCAATCCTTGTCTCCCGGCTATTATCTGTAACTCCATTTTGTTTTCAAGATTTTGGGTCATTTTCACTCTCATTATTCAGAATTCTTTATCAGGTAGATTCCCTATCTCTTCCTCTTTAGTTTGGTTTAGTAGGAATTCATCCTGTTCCTTAACCTGCTGAGTATTTCTCTGCCTTTTCATCTTGTTTATATTGCTGTGTTTGGGGTGGCCTTTCTGTATTCTGGCAGTTTGTGGTTTCTCTTTATTGTGGAGGTTCCTCTCTGCAGGTGGGGTTGGATGGGTGGCTTGTCAAAGTTTCCTGGTTGGGGAAGCTTGTGTTGGTGTTCTGGTGGGTGGAGCTGGATTTCTTCTCTCTGGAGTGCAATCAAGTGTCAAGTAGTGAGTTTTGAGATATCTATGGGTTTAGTGTGACTTTGGCCAGCCTGTATATTGAAACTCAGGGCTATGTTCCTGTGTTGCTGGAGAATTAGCGTGGTATGTCTTGCTCTGGAATTTGTTGGCCCTTGGGTGGTGCTTGGCTTCAGTGTAGGTATGGAGGCTTTTGATGAGTTCCTATCAATTAATGTTCCCTGGAGTCAGGAGTTCTCTGGTGTTCTCAGGTTTTGGATTTAAGCCTCCTGCCTCTGGTTTTCAGTCTTATTCTTACAGTAGCCTCAAGAGTTTTCCATCTATACAGCACTGATGATAAAACATCTAGGTTAATGATGAAAAGTTTCTCCACAGTGAGGGACACCCAGAGAGGTGCACAGAGTTACATGGAAAAGAGTAAAGGGAGGAGGGAGATAGGGGTGACCAGGAGGAGAAAAGGAGGAATCAAAAGCGGCAAGAGCAAGCTAGCCGGTAATTATTTTCCTATGTGCTCTCCACAGTCTGCAACACTCAGAGAGGTTCATGGAGAAGAGAAGAGAAGAGGGACGAAGGAGACAGAGGTGGCCAGGAGGATAAAAGGCAGAATCAAAAGGAGAGAGATCCAGCCAGTAATCAGTTCCCTAAGTGTTCTCCACAGCCCGGAACACACAAAGAGATTCACCTAGTTGGGTAGAAGAGAAAAGGGGGAGGGGGGAGATAGAGGTCACCTGGTGGAGAAAAAGGAGAGTCCTAAGAGGGAGAGAGCAGTCAAGCCAGTAATCTCGCTCCCAAGTAAAAATGGGTACTGAAGATTGGGTTCTTAAAGGTACAAAATTGATAACAAATACCAAAAAGCAAAGATTAAAAATCTAGAGTAGACATTAGAGTCTCAAAAATACAATATTAAAAAAACAAAGTCACAAAAATTATAAAATATATATATATGAAGTTTGGTTTAAAAAGAGGGTCTTTTTTTTGGCAAGGTAATAGTAGGTTATAAAAATGAAAATTAAAGGAGTAATAGAGAACTTAAATTTTTTTTTTTAATTTTAATTAAAAAATTATAATAGTAAAAATACATCTAGGACTTTCTCTGGACCTTTTGTGGACAATGTCGTGTCAGTTCATTTTCAAATAGTTCCTTGATCCGGCTTATACTTCTCAAGATCTAAAGGCCCCTTCCTATGTAGTCATTGCTAACTACAGGTTGTAATCTGTTGCACTTGTCACTTCCAAAGCAGTTCTCTCTGTTTATTTTAGCTTCTTCTGTTTGCTGGTCTCTTCAGTGTCTAATTTCCACCCTGACACAAGGGGGTGGTGGTGGTCACTTTTTTTAGGCTCCCTTGTTGAGTCGTGCTGCGGGGAGGGAGGAATACTGCAAGCAAATGTTTACGGGGAGTGCTCGTACCACACTGGGTTTGCCCACACTCACGGTGTATGTGCTTTCCCAGTCTACACTGCTCAGGCTCTAGGTTGCTCTGCCGGGAACTATGTGAGGCGGGGCTTGGGGTGCATGCACTTCCCCAGTCTAAGCCTCTCAGGTTCAGGTTCTCAGGTACTCGACAAAGGCCCAGACTTGGTTGGGCCAGCGTTTTGTGCCCGTCCCAGGTCCGAGCAGCTCAGGTGACCAGGTGCTTGGCGAGCACAGTTGCCCCCAGTTGGAGGCTGCGTCTTATCGCCTCCCCTGTCCCAGCTGCTCAGTTTTCTGGGTGTACAATGGGCACGTCTTCTCAGGTGTGCCATGTGTCTCTTCTGGGGAGCTGATCTCTGGCTGCGATCCTCCTGGTTGACCCTCTGGTCGCGATCCTCCTGGTTGACCCTCTGGTCAACCATCCAGAATCCCAAGAAGTCTTGGTTAGCAATGAAGCCTGCTTGCAGTTTGGTAGAGGATTCCTCTCTGGAGCTGCAATTGCCCCCTTCTGGCTCTGGCTGCCCTCGCCTGCCTGTCTCCAGTGAGGGATGGGCCAGTCCACAGCTGGCTAGCTCTGCTCAGTCCTTTGCTCTGTGAGCAAGCCTGGCAGTGTCTTAGGTTAGGGCTTTTCGCGGGATAGCTATCCCACAGTCTGGGTTGCTGTCTCAATTTAGTTCCCTCAGATTGCCCTCGGGGCATTCAGGCCCGAGGTCTTTACCCTAAGCAATGCAGCCGGTGCCTCCCTGTCCAGCCCGCACTTGCTAGTGGCAGATGCAAGTGTCTGGGCTGCTGTTCCACTGGGAGTTGCCGTTAGGCACATAATCTGTGGGTTTTAATTATTTATGTATTTATTTATTTTTCCTCCCAGTTATGTTGCCCTCTGAGATTCCAAGGCTCGCCACAGACCTGCCAGTGAGAGTGTTTCCTTGTGTTTGGAATCTTCTCTCTTTTTTAAGACTCCCTTCCCGGGATGGATCTCCGTCCCTACCTCTTTTGTTTCTCGTGTTCTCTTTTATATTTTGTCCTATCTCCTTTCGAAAACAATAGGCTGCCTTTCTAGGTGTCTGATGTCCTCTGCCATCATTCATAAGTTGTTTTGTGGAATTTGCTCAGCAGTCAAATTTTCTTTTGATGAATTTGTGGGGGAGAAAGTGGTCTCCCCATCCTATTCCTCTGCCATCTTAAGACCGCCCCTTGAAACATGGGATCCTAATTCCACAATCAGGGTTTGAACTCATACCCCTTGCACTGGAAGCACAGTTTTGTTTTCTGTAATTTGAACGTTTATTTTTTGTGTGGGGATAGCCAATTAACAATATTGTGACAGTTTCAGATGAACAGTGAAGGGACTCACCCATACATATACATGTATCCACTCTCCCCCAAACTCTCCTACCATCAATATTGCCGCATAGCACATAACCAAAATAATTAAGAGAAATAAAGGAGAGAAAGAGATAATGCTCAGTAACCATATGATTATCTGCATGTGCAAATTCAGACACCCTCAAGTTATCAAGAGCTTACAAGATTATCAGGTGCTATGCTTCTATGTAGAAAGTAAATACTTAATTTTTTTAATTAAAAATATTTATTTTTGGCTGCTCTGAGTCTTAGCTGTGACACTCGGGATCTTTGTTGCCACATGCAGGCTCTTTAGTTGTGGCATATGAAAGTTTTAGTTGTGGCACATGAACTCTTAGTTCTGGTATGTAGGATCCAATTACCTGACCAGGGATCGAACCTGGGCCCCCTGCATTGGGAGTACAGAGTCATAACCACTGGACCAACAGGAGGGTCCTGAAAGTAAAGATTTTAGAACCACCCTAAATATGGTGGCTCAGAAAGTAAAGAATCCACCTGCAATGTGGGAGTCCTGGGTTTGATTCCTGGGTTTGGTACATCCGCTGGAGGAGAGCAACTCACTCCAGGATTCTTGCCTGGAGAATCCCCATGGACAGAGGAGCCTGGCAGGCTACAGTCCATGGGGTTGCAAAGAGTAGGACATGACTGAGCAACTAAGCAGACACCCAAAATCTGGCTGAGGAGAAGAAATATATCAGCTCTTTTTCTCTGACAGCATACCATCTGTCCTGAGTTCCTTGATTTCTGCTGCATTTTCCTAATCTTACATCGCTTCGGGGACTGAGACCCGTTTTCTCCAAGATTTGCTAGAGGGTAACTGCACAAGTGTTCATAGGAATATGCATTTCCCAGGAAGCCTTTAATCAAGTGACAGAAGCTGATATTGGAACTCCATGAAAGAGGACTGTGGAGACAGTGACTCCTGATTATAGTGGTCACCCAAAGAGGTATCTTACATCAGTATAAGGAGCAGTCCCAGGCTGTGGTAGATGTAGTGAGGATGCTGAGCAAGAGGAATCAGAAGGACTCAAGTTGCATCCCCGCTGCCTATTTTTGGAGGCCCTTATGGACTACGATCACATGAGGGTCACCCTGACGCCCAACTTGGAATTCTCAGAGACTAGGATCTTGATGTAAGACAAGCAACTTCATAGAGCAGAGACTGGAGTTACAGGGTTCGTCACATATCAATGTGAGGACGTGAAAGTGCACTCACAGTAGCACACACTGCATCAAAGGAGGCCCTGGAAAATCTCTGTCACTGTGCTCCCCAGGAAGCTCAGGGCCCAGATGTCAGGTTGATTTCAGTCTGGAAATTCTCAGTGAGGTGAGGCCTCTGTCTAATAGGATCAGCCTAGTTTCGTGGGTGGACGAACCTGAGCCCAAGCAGGACCTCAGATGACAATGATGAGTGTTAGCGGGGACCGCTGGAGAGGGAGCCAAACAGCATTCTGTAAATTCTTAGCTCTGAGAGACCCAGAAGAGCTACTTCTGAGTGGTCCCCTCATACCACCTGTGTGAACTCAGGGAGGGCAAAGCCTTCTCTAGCAGGATAGGGCCCCAGGTCTGCAGAGGGGTGTCATCTTGACCATAACTGGACTTAAGATGAGGACGATGAGAGATAATGAGAGGATCCCTCCCCCCAAAGAGGGAGGCTTACAGAGTGGTGCCCCTCCTGACAAGCAGAGATTCTCAGAGCAGTGCCCTGATACCTTCCACTAGGGACTTGGGTTGGAGAAGGAAATGGCAACCCACTCCAGTGTTCTTGCCTGGAGAATCCCAGGGATTGGGGAGCCTGGTGGGCTGCCATCTCTGGGGTCGCACAGAGTCGGACATGAAGGAAGCGACATAGCAGCAGCAGTAGCAGAGACTTGGGAAGGCAAGGGCTTTGTTTGGGGGCTGTAGGACTTGTGTTCATAGATGGAGGCGTTTGGGGCTCTGATAAACTGCACACGGAGGACCCTGAGAGAGAATCCAGGGACGGATGAATATTGAGCTACCGGGGTTCCCATAGCACGCCGCCCTTGCCGTCGACTCCGGGCGACGTAACGTAGCACCGTACGCAGCTCCCCTCCACTTCTGCTTCGAAGGAGAGACGCTCAAGCTGTAGCTGCAGCGACCGTTTGGCAAGACTTAGGGTCCAGGACTCATCCGGAACCAAGGTGAGGACCTGAATGTAGCTGAAGGGACTTTCCCAACCCTCCCAGTAATAAAAGTGACCCATCCACATCCCACCCCTGTGATATGGCTCTTGTGGGCCCCTCAGAGCTATTGGCTGAATGTGGTCTAGAGTGTCTCAGGCTAAGGCGTTGGTCTGTGGGGGTAGGCCCGGATTCTACCCCCGGAGGTGGTCTAGGACCTAGATAACGGCCCTGAGGGCTGAGGAGCAGAGTGCGACACTGCAAGGGGGCCCTACTGAGTGACTCCCCTATACTGGGCTCTAGGAGGCCTCGGGTAAGTTGGCCAACTGTGGTGCCCCCTGGTGTCCACTGGAGGTGGTTTTGGTGAAGTGACAGCCTTGCTCTAACAAAATAAAACCAGTTCAACAAAGGGAGCTAGTCTGCAACATGATTCATGGTTGTGACGCTGAGTAAGGATGGTGGCCACTTCCTTAAGAAACAGGGCCACATAAAGCGCCAGCCCTGTTTTCAGGCCTGGGAGAATCGGGCGTTTTGACATGACACTTCCCGGGACATCTCAGGGAACTGAGCAACCAGGTCAAAGGGGGCAGCCTCAGGTTGGCAAGGGAGGCGTTCAGATTTGGAGGGGTCATGGTGAGAACCTCGGGGGCTGTGGGGATGTTCCACACCACATCATTCGGACCAAATCCTCCCTGTCGTCATCCCTGGCAGACCTCAAGAATACATGTCGGTCCCCACTTTGGGCTAGGGAGTAGTCAGCAGAGGGAGAACTCTTAGACCCTGTCATGAGTCAAATGTAGACCTTGGTTACTTCTATGTCCTGGCTATTGTAAATAGTGCAGCAGTGAACATTTGAGTACAAGTGTCTTCTTCCATTACTGTTTCCTTGGGGTATATGCCCAGTAGTGGGATTGTTGGCTCATGTGGTAGTTTGATTCCTAGTTTTTTATGCAAAGTGAATTAGGTCAGAAAGAGGAAAGGCAATATCATATATGAATGCATTTATATGAAATCCAGAAAGATGGTACTGATGAACCTCTTTGCAGGACAGCCTGGAGATGCAAAGATAGAGAACACACTGATGGACACAGTGGGGGAAGGAGAGGGAGGGACAGATTGAGAGAGTAACATTGAAAATGTACACATTAACATATGTAAAATAAATAACCAGTGGGAATTAGTTTTATGACTCAGGGAGCTCAAAGCCAGTGCTCTGACAGCTTAAGAAGGGTGGGATGGGGTGGGAGGTGGGAGAGACTTTCAAGAGGGATGGGATATACAGTATACCTATGGCTGATTCATATTGATGTGGGGCAGAAGATAACACAATATTGTAAAGATATTATCTTTCCATTAAAAATAAATAAATTTGTTTTAAAAAAGACATATAGAAGAAAAGAGGAGCAAAAAAAAAAAAAAATTTAACTTTGAATTGGGATCTTGGATGGGACCACAGGGACGTCAACCTGCCTGCAACAGCTTCCATTCTTAGGAGACCGTGTTTGAGAAGATGAGGTCATCTTCACTTCCTCCTGTGGGGACACAGGGTGATTGGCTTTTACTATCAGACAGGTATCAGTTCAGGAGAAAGAGGAGGTTCTCTGCCAGGAGCTCAGTTGAGGAATCTGAGTGAAGACTCAGAGCATGCATCCCAACCCTTGGATTTCAGCCCAGGAAATCTCAGGGATGGGCTGTGAGGTTGAACATCTGCTTTACTGTTTTATACCAAGTCTAGGGGAGGGGAAATGTCTAGTCTGAAGGTGCAACCAGAAATCAGCAAGTGGAGAATAGTGCCCAGTTTTTTAAGGAGCCAAGGTAAGGACCATGAATGATGATGCCAGTGAACTCAGGATAGAAAAGACCCTACTGAGCTCTCAGCACTGGGTATCCCCTGGGAGGGAGGTGGACTGAGGCATCCCTTCACTTGCTTCTGGATCATGTGGAGGTCTGAAGTGTCTGCATCAGAGTAGCAGAGAGAAGGGTGCCCAGGCTCCACTAGGACTTGATGTGATAATACTGAAGATGAGCTGAGAGGACCCCACTGCCAGCCCCTGCTGTCACCTCAGTAAGTCCAAAGCAGGGCTGAGAGGACGCAGAGGAAAAGTAAGCCTCTGTTATTCCTCTGGGATTCTCAGGGGACAGGCTGACCCAGAAAACAGGAGCCTTGTGGGTTCCTAGAGCAGTGTCCTCAAGGAAACCTGCAGAGGCGGCCTTTGATGAAGCCAAGGTAGAATCTCCCTGTTTTAAGGTGCTCATGTCACCTCATTCTCCATCCTCCAGGTGCCCCAGTCTCCTGTCTATTGGCCAAGACCCCTGCCTGCAGTCCCTGACCACAGCTGTCATGCCTCGTGGGCAGAAGAGTAAGCACTGTGCTCATGAGAAACGTCAACAAGACCGGGCTGAGACCCAGGGTCTTCATGATCATGCTACCACATTTGGGGAAGAAGAAACCACCTCCTTTTCCCCTCCTGATTCAGAGAGCACTCCCTCAAGCTCCTCTGCTGCTGGCACCCTGAAGGGTCGTCAGGGAGCCCAAGGCACCACCAGTGCTGCTGCAGGTGCTATATGCAAAAGATCTGGTGTCGGTGGCACAGCAGACTCGAGATCTGGTGTAGGTGCCAAGGGCCAAGTTCAGGAAGGTGAAAATTCCTCCCAGGCCTCAGCTGCTGCTGAGAGCTGTCACACAGATCTGACCAGGGATTCAGAGAGTTTGCTGTGGTACATGCTGTTTAAGTATATGATGAGGGAGCTCATTAAGAGGTCAGAAATGCTGAAGGTTATCCACAGAAGTTACAGGGAAGAATTCCCTGAGATCTTCAGAAGGGACTGTGAGTGCATGGAGCTGGAGTTTGGCCTGGTGCTGAAGGAAGTCAGGCCCAACAGTCACTGCTATACCCTGGTGAGCAACCTAGATCTCAGCGACAGTGAGTCTATGAGAGGTAACTGGGGGCTGCCGAAGAATGGTCTTCTAATGCCTCTGCTGGGTGTCACCTACCTGAATGGTCACCGCGCCTCTGAGGAGGACATCTGGAAGTTCCTGAATATGTTGAACATCTATGATGGAAGAAGGCACTTCATCTTTGGAGACACCGAGAAGCTCATCACACAAGATCTGGTGCAGGAAGTGTACCTGGAGTACCGCCAGGTGCCCAGCAGCGATCCCCCTCGCTATGAGTTCCTGTGGGGTCCTAAAGCGCTCACACAAAACAGCAAGACAAAAGTCCTGCAGATTTTGACCAGGGTCAATGATTCAGCCCCCGACACCTTACAGCCACGTTATGAGGACTCTTGGAGAGAGGAGGTAGAGAGCTCCGGAGCCAGAGCTGCAGCCGGAACCGGCCCGTCTGCCTCAGCCAGCACTGGCCCTTCTGCTCTGCCAGTGCTGGCCTTTCTGCCTCAGCCAGACCTGGCACTTTTGCTGCAGCTAGGGCTAACATGTCTGCCACGGCCCGGCCCGGCCCTCCTGCCTCGGACAGTACTGGCAATCCTTCCTCGGCCAGATATGGCACATTGGCCTCGGCCAGACATGGAACATCGGCCTAAGCCAGGGCTGACATATCTGCCAGGGCCAGTTCTGGCCCTTCTGCCTCAGCCAGTGCTGGCCCTTCTGCCTTGGCCAGTGCTGGCCCTTATGCCTCAGCCAGTGCTGGCCCTTCTGCCTCAGGCAGTGCTGGCCCTTCTGCCTTGGCCAGACCTGGCATTTCTGGTGCAGCCAGGGCTGGCACTTTGGCCTCATCCAGTGCTGGCCCTTCTGCCTTGGCCAGACCTGGCATTTCTGCTGCAGCCAGGGCTGGCACTTTGGCCTCATCCAGTGGTGGCCCTTCTGCCTTGGCCAGTCTTGGAACTTTTGCTGCAACCAAGGCTGGCACCTTGGCCTTGGCCAGTGCTGACATGTCTGCCAGGACCAGGCCTGGCCCTTCTGCCTCAGCCAGTGCTGGCCCTTCGGCCTTGGCCAGTCCTGGCACTTCTGCTGCAGCCAGGGCTGGCACTATGGCCTTGTCCAGTGCTGACATGTCTGCCAGGGCCAGGCCTGGCCCTTCTGCCTCAGCCAGTGCTGGCCCTTCAGCCTTGGCCAGTCCTGGCACTTCTCATGCAGCTAGGGCTGACATGTCTGCCAGGGCCAGGCCTGGCCCTTCTGCCTGGGCCAGTGCTGACCCTTCTGCCTTGGCCAGTGCTGACCCTTGTGCCTTGGCCAGAACTGGCACTTCTGCTCCGACGAGGGCTGACATGTCTGCCAGGGCCAGGCCTGGCCCTTCTGCCTGGGCCAGTGCTGGCCCTTCTGCCTTGGCCAGACCTGGCACTTCTGTTGCAGCCAGGGTTGGCACTTCGGCCTCGGCCAGTGCTGGCCCCTCTGCCTTGGCCAGACCTGGCACTTCTGTTCCACCCAGGGCTGGTACTTCGGCCTCGGCCAGGGCTGACATGTCTGCCAGGGCCAGGCCTGGCCCTTCTGCCTTGGCCAGACCTGGCACTTCTGTTCCACCCAGGGCTGCTACTTCGGCCTCGCCCAGGGCTGACATGTCTGCCAGGGCCAGGCCTGGCCCTTCTGCCTCAGCCAGTGCTGGCCCTTCAGCTTTGGCCAGTCTTGGCACTTCTCGTGCAGCCAGGGCTGACATGTCTGCCAGGGCCAGGCCTGGCCCTTCTGCCTGGGCCAGTGCTGGCCCTTCTGCCTTGGCCAGAACTGGCACTTCTGCTCCGACGCGTGCTGACATGTCTGCCTGGGCCAGTGCTGGCCCTTTTGCCTTGGCCAGACCTGGCACTTCTGCTGCAGACAGGGCTGACCCTTCTGTCTCAGCCAGTGCCGGCCCTTCTGCCTCGGCCCGACCTGGCACTTCTGCTGCAGACAGGGCTGACCCTTCTGTCTCAGCCAGTGCCGGCCCTTCTGCCTCGACCAGTGCTGACCTTTCTGCTTTGGCCATTGCTGACCCTTCTGCCTTGGCCAGAACTGACACTTCTGCTCCAGCCAGGGCTGACATGTCTGCCAGGGCCAGGCCTGGCCCTTCTGCCTCAGGCAGTGCTGGCCCTTCTGCCTTGGCCAGACCTGGCATTTCTGGTGCAGCCAGGGCTGGCACTTTGGCCTCATCCAGTGCTGGCCCTTCTGCCTTGGCCAGACCTGGCATTTCTGCTGCAGCCAGGACTGGCACTTTGGCCTCATCCAGTGCTGGCCCTTCGGCCTTGGCCAGTCCTGGCACTTCTGCTGCAGCCAGGGCTGGCACTTTGGCCTCGTCCAGTGCTGACATGTCTGCCAGGGCCAGGCCTGGCCCTTCTGCCTCAGCCAGTGCTGGCCCTTCAGCCTTGGCCAGTCCTGGCACTTCTCATGCAGCTAGGGCTGACATGTCTGCCTGGGCCAGGCCTGGCCCTTCTGCCTGGGCCAGTGCTGACCCTTCTGCCTTGGCCAGTGCTGACCCTTCTGCCTAGGCCAGACCTGGCACTTGTGTTGCAGCCAGGGTTGGCACTTCGGCCTCGGCCAGTGCTGGCCCTTCTGCTTTGGCCAGACGTGGCACTTCTGTTCCACCCAGGGCTGGTACTTCAGCCTCGGCCAGGGCTGACATGTCTGCCAGGGCCAGGCCTGGCCCTTCTGCCTCAGCCAGTGCTGGCCCTTTTGCCTTGGCCAGACCTGGCACTTCTGCTGCAGACAGGGCTGGCACTTTGGCCTTGTCCAGTACTGACATGTCTGCCAGGGCCAGGCCTGGCCCTTCTGCCTGGGCCAGTGCTGACCCTTCTGCCTTGGCCAGTGCTGACCCTTGTGCCTTGGCCAGAACTGGCACTTCTGCTCCGACGAGGGCTGACATGTCTGCCAGGGCCAGGCCTGGCCCTTCTGCCTGGGCCAGTGCTGGCCCTTCTGCCTTGGCCAGACCTGGCACTTCTGTTGCAGCCAGGGTTGGCACTTCGGCCTCGGCCAGTGCTGGCCCCTCTGCCTTGGCCAGACCTGGCACTTCTGTTCCACCCAGGGCTGGTACTTCGGCCTCGGCCAGGGCTGACATGTCTGCCAGGGCCAGGCCTGGCCCTTCTGCCTTGGCCAGACCTGGCACTTCTGTTCCACCCAGGGCTGCTACTTCGGCCTCGCCCAGGGCTGACATGTCTGCCAGGGCCAGGCCTGGCCCTTCTGCCTCAGCCAGTGCTGGCCCTTCAGCTTTGGCCAGTCTTGGCACTTCTCGTGCAGCCAGGGCTGACATGTCTGCCAGGGCCAGGCCTGGCCCTTCTGCCTGGGCCAGTGCTGGCCCTTCTGCCTTGGCCAGAACTGGCACTTCTGCTCCGACGCGTGCTGACATGTCTGCCTGGGCCAGTGCTGGCCCTTTTGCCTTGGCCAGACCTGGCACTTCTGCTGCAGACAGGGCTGACCCTTCTGTCTCAGCCAGTGCCGGCCCTTCTGCCTCGGCCCGACCTGGCACTTCTGCTGCAGACAGGGCTGACCCTTCTGTCTCAGCCAGTGCCGGCCCTTCTGCCTCGACCAGTGCTGACCTTTCTGCTTTGGCCATTGCTGACCCTTCTGCCTTGGCCAGAACTGACACTTCTGCTCCAGCCAGGGCTGACATGTCTGCCAGGGCCAGGCCTGGCCCTTCTGCCTCAGGCAGTGCTGGCCCTTCTGCCTTGGCCAGACCTGGCATTTCTGGTGCAGCCAGGGCTGGCACTTTGGCCTCATCCAGTGCTGGCCCTTCTGCCTTGGCCAGACCTGGCATTTCTGCTGCAGCCAGGACTGGCACTTTGGCCTCATCCAGTGCTGGCCCTTCGGCCTTGGCCAGTCCTGGCACTTCTGCTGCAGCCAGGGCTGGCACTTTGGCCTCGTCCAGTGCTGACATGTCTGCCAGGGCCAGGCCTGGCCCTTCTGCCTCAGCCAGTGCTGGCCCTTCAGCCTTGGCGAGTCCTGGCACTTCTCATGCAGCTAGGGCTGACATGTCTGCCTGGGCCAGGCCTGGCCCTTCTGCCTGGGCCAGTGCTGACCCTTCTGCCTTGGCCAGTGCTGACCCTTCTGCCTAGGCCAGACCTGGCACTTGTGTTGCAGCCAGGGTTGGCACTTCGGCCTCGGCCAGTGCTGGCCCTTCTGCTTTGGCCAGACGTGGCACTTCTGTTCCACCCAGGGCTGGTACTTCGGCCTCGGCCAGGGCTGACATGTCTGCCAGGGCCAGGCCTGGCCCTTCTGCCTCAGCCAGTGCTGGCCCTTTTGCCTTGGCCAGACCTGGCACTTCTGCTGCAGACAGGGCTGGCACTTTGGCCTTGTCCAGTACTGACATGTCTGCCAGGGCCAGGCCTGGCCCTTCTGCCTGGGCCAGTGCTGACCCTTCTGCCTTGGCCAGTGCTGACCCTTGTGCCTTGGCCAGAACTGGCACTTCTGCTCCGACGAGGGCTGACATGTCTGCCAGGGCCAGGCCTGGCTCTTCTGCCTGGGCCAGTGCTGGCCCTTCTGCCTTGGCCAGACCTGGCACTTCTGTTGCAGCCAGGGTTGGCACTTCGGCCTCGGCCAGTGCTGGCCCCTCTGCCTTGGCCAGACCTGGCACTTCTGCTGCAGCCAGGGCTTGCACTTTGGCCTCAGCCAGTGCTGACATGTCTGACAGGGCCAAGCCTGGCCCTTCTGCCTGGGCCAGTGCTGGCCCTTCTGCCTTGGCCAGACCTGGCACTTCTGTTGCAGCCAGGGTTGGCACTTCGGCCTCGGCCAGTGCTGGCCCCTCTGCCTTGGCCAGACCTGGCACGTCTGCTGCAGCCAGGGCTTGCACTTTGGCCTCAGCCAGTGCTGACATGTCTGACAGGGCCAGGCCTGGCCCTACTGCCTTGGCCAGTGCTGGCCCTTCTGCTTTGGCCAGACCTGGCACGTCTGTTCCACCCAGGGCTGGTACATCGGCCTCGGCCAGGGCTGACATGTCTGCCAGGGCCAGTGATGGCCCTTCTGTCTTGGCCAGTGCTGACCCTTCTGCCTTGGCCAGACCTGGCACTTCTGCTTCAGCTAGGGCTGACATGTCTGCCAGGGCCAGGCCTGGCCCTTCTGCCTTGGCTAGTGCTGGCCCTTCTGCCTTGGCCACTCCTGGCTCTTCTGCTGCAGCCAGGGCTGGCACTTTGGCCTTGGCCAGTGCTGACATGTCTGCCAGGGCCAGGCTGGCCCTTCTGCCTCAGCCAGTGCTGGCCGTTCGGCCTTGGCCAGTCCTGGCACTTCTGCTGCAGCCAGGGCTGGCACTTTGGCCTTGTCCAGTACTGACATGTCTGCCAGGGCCAGGCCTGGCCCTTCTGCCTCAGCCAGTGCTGGCCCTTCAGCTTTGGCCAGTCTTGGCACTTCTCGTGCAGCCAGGGCTGACATGTCTGCCAGGGCCAGGCCTGGCCCTTCTGCCTGGGCCAGTGCTGGCCCTTCTGCCTTGGCCAGAACTGGCACTTCTGCTCCGACGCGGGCTGACATGTCTGCCTGGGCCAGTGCTGGCCCTTCTACCTTGGCCAGACCTGGCTCTTCTGTTCCAGCCAGGGTGACGTGTCTGCCAGGCCAGTGCTGGCCCTTCTGCCTTGGCCAGACCTGGCACTTCTGTTGCAGCCAGGGTTGGCACTTCGGCCTCGGCCAGTGCTGGCCCTTCTGCTTTGGCCAGACCGGGCACTTCTGTTCCACCCAGGGCTGGTACTTCGGCCTCGGCCAGGGCTGACATGTCTGCCAGGGCCAGTGATGGCCCTTCTGTCTTGGCCAGTGCTGACCCTTCTGCCTTGGCCAGACCTGGCACTTCTGCTTCAGCTAGGGCTGATATGTCTGCCAGGGCCAGGCCTGGCCCTTCTGCCTGGGCCAGTGCTGACCCTTCTGCCTTGGCCAGAACTGGCACTTCTGCTCCGAGGAGTGCTGACATGTCTGCCTGGGCCAGTGCTGGCCCTTCTGCCTTGGCCAGACCTGGCACTTGTGTTGCAGCCAGGGTTGGCACTTCGGCCTCGGCCAGTGCTGGCCCTTCTGCTTTGGCCAGACCTGGCACTTCTGTTCCACCCAGGGCTGGTACTTCAGCCTTGGCCAGGGCTGACATGTCTGCCAGGGCCAGGCCTGGCCCTTCTGCCTCAGCCAGTGCTGGCCCTTTTGCCTTGGCCAGACCTGGCACTTCTGCTGCAGACAGGGCTGACCCTTCTGTCTCAGCCAGTGCCGGCCCTTCTGCCTCGACCAGTGCTGACCTTTCTGCTTTGGCCATTGCTGACCCTTCTGCCTTGGCCAGAACTGACACTTCTGCTCCAGCCAGGGCTGACATGTCTGCCAGGGCCAGGCCTGGCCCTTCTGCCTCAGGCAGTGCTGGCCCTTCTGCCTTGGCCAGACCTGGCATTTCTGGTGCAGCCAGGGCTGGCACTTTGGCCTCATCCAGTGCTGGCCCTTCTGCCTTGGCCAGACCTGGCATTTCTGCTGCAGCCAGGACTGGCACTTTGGCCTCATCCAGTGCTGGTCCTTCGGCCTTGGCCAGTCCTGGCACTTCTGCTGCAGCCAGGGCTGGCACTTTGGCCTCGTCCAGTGCTGACATGTCTGCCAGGGCCAGGCCTGGCCCTTCTGCCTCAGCCAGTGCTGGCCCTTCAGCCTTGGCCAGTCCTGGCATTTCTCATGCAGCTAGGGCTGACATGTCTGCCTGGGCCAGTGCTGACCCTTCTGCCTTGGCCAGTGCTGACCCTTCTGCCTTGGCCAGACCTGGCACTTGTGTTTCAGCCAGGGTTGGCACTTCGGCCTCGGCCAGTGCTGGCCCTTCTGCTTTGGCCAGACGTGGCACTTCTCTTCCACCCAGGGCTGGTACTTCAGCCTCGGCCAGGGCTGACATGTCTGCCAGGGCCAGGCCTGGCCCTTCTGCCTCAGCCAGTGCTGGCCCTTTTGCCTTGGCCAGACCTGGCACTTCTACTGCAGACAGGGCTGGCACTTTGGCCTTGTCCAGTACTGACATGTCTGCCAGGGCCAGGCCTGGCCCTTCTGCCTGGGCCAGTGCTGACCCTTCTGCCTTGGCCAGTGCTGACCCTTGTGCCTTGGCCAGAACTGGCACTTCTGCTCCGACGAGGGCTGACATGTCTGCCAGGGCCAGGCCTGGCTCTTCTGCCTGGGCCAGTGCTGGCCCTTCTGCCTTGGCCAGAACTGGCACTTCTGCTCCGACGCATGCTGACATGTCTGCCTGGGCCAGTGCTGGCCTTTCTGCCTTGGCCAGACCTGGCACTTGTGTTGCAGCCAGGGTTGGCACTTCGGCCTCGGCCAGTGCTGGCCCTTCAGCCTTGGCTAGTCCTGGCACTTCTCATGCAGCCCGGGCTGACATGTCTACCAGGGCCAGGCCTGGCCCTTCTGCCTGGGCCAGTGCTGACCCTTCTGCCTTGGCCAGTGCTGACCCTTCTGCGTTGGCCAGAACTGGCACTTCTGCTCCGACGAGCGCTGACATGTCTGCCAGGGCCAGGCCTGGCCCTTCTGCCTGGGCCAGTGCTGGCCCTTCTGCCTTGGCCACTCCTGGCTCTTCTGCTGCAGCCAGGGCTGGCGCTTTGGCCTTGGCCAGTGCTGACATGTCTGCCAGGAGCAGGCCTGGCCCTTCTGCCTCAGCCAGTGCTGGCCCCTCTATCTTGGCCAGACCTGGCAATTCTGCACCAGCCAGGGCTGGCCCTTGTGCCTCTGCCAGTGCTGACCCTTCTGCTTTGGCCAGTGCTGGCCCTTCTGCCTTGGCCAGACCTGGCACTTGTGTTGCAGCCAGGGTTGGCACTTTGGCCTCGGCCAGTGCTGGCCCTTCTGCTTTGGCCAGACCTGGCACTTCTGTTCCACCCAGGGCTGGTACTTCGGCCTCGGCTAGGGCTGACATGTCTGCCAGGGCCAGTGATGGCCCTTCTGTCTTGGCCAGTGCTGACCCTTCTGCCTTGGCCAGACCTGGCACTTCTGCTTCATCTAGGGCTGACATGTCTGCCAGGGCCAGGCCTGGCCCTTCTGCCTTGGCTAGTGCTGGCCCTTCTGCCTTGGCCACTCCTGGCTCTTCTGCTGCAGCCAGGGCTGGCACTTTGGCCTTGGCCAGTGCTGACATGTCTGCCAGGGCCAGGCCTGGCCCTTCTGCCTCAGCCAGTGCTGGCCCTTCGGCCTTGGCCAGTCCTGGCACTTCTGTTGCAGCCAGGGCTGGCACTTTGGCCTTGTCCAGTACTGACATGTCTGCCAGGGCCAGGCCTGGCCCTTCTGCCTCAGCCAGTGCTGGCCCTTCAGCTTTGGCCAGTCTTGGCACTTCTCGTGCAGCCAGGGCTGACATGTCTGCCAGGGCCAGGCCTGGCCCTTCTGCCTTGGCCAGAACTGGCACTTCTGCTCCGACGCGTGCTGACATGTCTGCCTTGGCCAGTGCTGGCCCTTCTGCCTTGGCCAGACCTGGCACTTCTGTTGCAGCCAGGGTTGGCACTTTGGCCTCGGCCAGTGCTGGCCCTTCTGCTTTGGCCAGACCGGGCACTTCTGTTCCACCCAGGGCTGGTACTTCGGCCTCAGCCAGGGCTGACATGTCTGCCAGGGCCAGTGATGGCCCTTCTGTCTTGGCCAGTGCTGACCCTTATGCCTTGGCCAGACCTGGTACTTCGTCCTCGGCCAGGGCTGACATGTCTGCCAGGGCCAGGCCTGGCCCTTCTGCCTGGGCCAGTGCTGACCCTTCTGCCTTGGCCAGTGCTGACCCTTCTGCCTTGGCCAGAACTGGCACTTCTGCTCCGACGAGCGCTGACATGTCTGCCAGGGCCAGGCCTGGCCCTTCTGCCTGGGCCAGTGCTGGCCCCTCTGCCTTGGCCAGACCTGGCACGTCTGCTGCAGCCAGGGCTTGCACTTTGGCCTCAGCCAGTGCTGACATGTCTGACAGGGCCAGGCCTGGCCCTACTGCCTTGGCCAGTGCTGGCCCTTCTGCTTTGGCCAGACCTGGCACTTCTGTTCCACCCAGGGCTGGTACTTCGGCCTCGGCCAGGGCTGACATATCTGCCAGGGCCAGTGATGGCCCTTCTGTCTTGGCCAGTGCTGACCCTTCTGCCTTGGCCAGACCTGGCACTTCTGCTTCAGCTAGGGCTGACATGTGTGCCAGGGCCAGGCCTGGCCCTTCTGCCTTGGCTAGTGCTGGCCCTTCTGCCTTGGCCACTCCTGGCTCTTCTGCTGCAGCCAGGGCTGGCACTTTGGCCTTGTCCAGTGCTGACATGTCTGCCAGGGCCAGGCCTGGCCCTTCTGCCTCAGCCAGTGCTGGCCCTTCAGCTTTGGCCAGTCTTGGCACTTCTCATGCAGCCAGGGCTGACATGTATGCCAGGTCCAGGCCTGGCCCTTCTGCCTGGGCCAGTGCTGGCCCTTCTGCCTTGGCCAGAACTGGCACTTCTGCTCCGACGCGGGCTGACATGTCTGCCTGGGCCAGTGCTGGCCCTTCTGCCTTGGCCAGACCTGGCACTTGTGTTGCAGCCAGGGTTGGCACTTCGGCCTCGGCCAGTGCTGGCCCTTCTGCCTTGGCCATACGTGGCACTTGTGTTGCAGCCAGGGTTGGCACTTCGGCCTCGGCCAGTGCTGGCCCTTCTGCTTTGGCCAGACCGGGCACTTCTGTTCCACACAGGGCTGGTACTTCGGCCTCAGCCAGGGCTGACGTGTCTGCCAGGGCCATTGATGGCCCTTCTGTCTTGGCCAGTGCTGACCCTTCTGCCTTGGCCAGACATGGCACTTCTGCTTCAGCCAGGGCTGACATGTCTGCCAGGGCCAGGCCTGGCCCTTCTGCCTCAGGCAGTGCTGGCCCCTCTATCTTGGCCAGACCTGGCAATTCTGCACCAGCCAGGGCTGGCCCTTGTGCCTCTGCCAGTGCTGACCCTTCTGCCTTGGCCAGACCTGGCACTTCTGCTCCAGCCAGGGCTAACATGTCTGACAGGCCCGGCCTGGCCCTTCTGCCTTAGCCAGACCTGGCCCTTCTGCCTTGGCCAGACCTGGTACTTCTGCTCCAGCCAGGCCTGGCTGCTCTGCCTTGGCCAGACCTGGCACTTCTGTTGCAGTCAGGGATGGCCCTTCTGCCTGGGCCAGTACTGGCCCTTCTCCCTTGGCCAGACCTGGCACTTCTGCTGTAGCCAGGGTTGGCACTTTGGCCTCGGCCAGTGCTGGCCCTTCTTCCTTGGCCAGACCTGGCACTTCTGCTGCAGCCAGGGCTTGCACTCTGGCCTCAGCCAGTGCTGACATGTCTGACAGGGCCAGGCCTGGCCCTACTGCCTTGGCCAGTGCTGGCCCTTCTGCCTTGGCCAGACCTGGCACTTCTGCTCCAGCCAGGGCTGACATGTGTGCCAGGGCCAGGCCTGGCTGTTCTGCCTTGGCCAGACCTGGCACTTCTGCTGCAGCCAGGGATGGCCCTTCTGCCTCGGCCAGAGCTGGCTCCTCTGCCTTGGCCAGACTTGGCACTTCTGCTGCTGCCAGGCCTGGCAGTTTGTCGTTAGCCAGGGCTGACATGTCTACCATGGCCAGGTGTGGCATTTCTGCCTCGGCCTAGCCTGGTCCTACTGCCTCGCCCAGTGCTAGCGCTTCTGCCTCGGCCAGTGCCCACTCCAGGGCCACATCGAGCCGCTCTTCTCGCCCCTGGTGTTGTCTGAAGCCCGTTCTTCCCTTCATGGTTGGAAAAGCCTTTCAACCTGTGTTCCTAATATGCATCTATAACATGTTGACTTCCCCCCCAAATTTTCAGTATTACTTTTCTCAACAGAAACTTTATTTAGTTTAATGATAGAAGTATATTATTTACATGGGTACACATTGTTTGCTGTTTGTTAGATTTAGGGGTAAGAGTTTTGTTTTTTGAAATACATATTGGAAATCCTTAAATCACCTGTGATCCAGGATGAGAATAACATCACTTTAGGATAAGAATATGCTTAGAAATGTGAAAGACACCACACTAAAGAGGCTCAGAACATTGATACATAAATAGAGATATAGCTGAAAGCTAGTCAGTTTTTGGTTTACTTTCCTCTCTGTTTAGTTTCCCCTTTTGTAAAGGTAAAAGTTATATATCTGAATCTGCTTATGTTTTTCAAGAATGTTTGAGAATATAAATTATCACAAATGATTGATTCATGGTTCTTCTTTTACACAAACATTAATTGAGCATCTGCTCTTAAGAAGTCTTCATGCTTATACTGGTGATATTTAGTCAGAAATGTCCCAGCCTCTTCCCATTCAATTATAGTCTCTCAGAGAAGCTGTCATCCTATGGAAGAGGCTGAGATGCTCTCTACCTCAAGAAGAAAAAGAAAAAAGGGTAAAGTGGGGTTGGAAACAGCATATTACTTTGTTTTCATTGCTAGGCAGAATTTTTGCTAGATTCAGGAGGTTGGGTATATTTTTTTCCCCCTTCAGTTAGAATGCTGCATAGTACCTGATATCTCTTAGATGCAATAAAAAAACAAAAACAAAAAACCAGCTGATGTAATCCCATCTGATTATCTGAGGTCAAGATAATCATAGTAATAACCGCCATTGCCCCTAATGTCTCAGTAGAGTCAAGCACCATGACAGATGCTTTCTGTAAATACATGTATTCCACCAGTCCAATAGGACAGGGCCTATCAAACACAGTTCATGATGGAGAGCTCGAGGCGCATAGAGACAGTGTTTGATTTTTGCTGAAATACTTCTGGGTGGTAAATGTCAGAGCTGGGGCTAGACTCCTGCTCTATAAACTACTGTAGCACTCATACTATTTTCACCCCCACCCCAAGACATACCCTTGTCTTTTTAAAAAAATACTTTTAATATTTGATATTTCATTTCCTTTTTCTTATTGATTTGGCTGTACTGGCTCTTAGTTGTGGCACGGCACGTGGGGTCCACTTCCCTGACCAGGGATCGAACCTGGGCCCCCTGCATTGGGAGCTTGGAGTCCTAGCCCCTGGACCACCAGGAAAGTCCCCACCCTGTATCTTTTATTTCAGGGTTTTTCTCAGCACTTCAAAATGTGTTCTAGGTGATAAAAAGGAATGCCCTTGTGCTCAAGCTACTGGATCAGAATGTGTAGCCAGAGCAATAAGAATACCAAATACATTTAACAAAAAATACATACCCCTTATTCATTATTCACAGATTAATGACACAGTATTTGGTGCCAGCATAAGCATGTATGTTGGCCATGTTAGATAACCTCTGAAGACCAAGGGCTCTCCATATCATGCTTACAGTCTCTTGCCTGTAGAAAGTATACTGCTGTTACTGCTAAGTCACTTCAGTCGTGTCTGACTCTGTGTGACCCCGTAGACGGCAGCCCACCAGGCTCCCCCATCCCTGGGATTCTCCAGGCAAGAACACTGGAGTGGGTTGCCATTTCCCTCTCCAATGCATGAAAGTGAAAAGTGAAAGTGAAGTCCCTCAGTCGTGTCCGACCCTCAGCAACCCCATGGACTGCAGCCCACCAGGCTCCTCCGTCCATGTGATTTTCCAGGCAGGAGTACTGGAGTGGGGTGCCATTGCCTTCTCCGGGTAGAAAGTATATCTATCAGAAATAACATGAGAATCTTCACCTGTCTGATGAGGAGATAGGTTAATGTACTTTTTTCCCTGATGGGTGACCACCTGTCCTGGGACTCCTGCCTTGGGCTATAGCTTCTCCATCTCCCATCACTCCTAGGACAGGGACCCATTCTCTGTAGCACTGCAGAGCAAACATGGCTCAAGAGTTTGCAGAGATGTATAATTTCCCCAGAAGCCTTTAATCCAAGACACAGCAAGCAAGATGGGGAGGACCCCATGTAGGAGGATTAAGGAGAGCAGCACCCCAGAAAAGGAGGGAGTGGTCACTGGAACAGCATTCCTGACTGCTCTCAGACACAGAAGATCTCAGAACTGTTAGGCAAAGCATAGCCTCGCTTATTCTTCAGGGTTCTCATAGACCTAAGAAACTTGGAGTTGGGGCTGAGTTCTGAGGTTGGATAGGAGTGAGGATCAGTCTCTCAGAATTGATGGTGATTAACGTGAATGGGGGTGATAGAAAGACCCAGCCACAATGGTAGCAGCCTGTAAAGACCTGTCCTCATTGGCAAGCCCAGAAAAAATCCAGAAAAATCCAGGCTGCTGTGGTTAATGGCTTCAGTGCAGGTCCCGGGAAGGTGGGGACATTGGGAATCAGCAGAGTCCTCAGCCTCAGTTCAGCAGACAATAGAACCCCACTGCTGCTGCTAAGTCACTTCAGTCGTGTCCAACTCTGTGCGACCCCATAGATGGCAGCCCACCAGGCCCGGCCGTCCCTGGGATTCTCCAGGCAAAAACACTGGAGTGAGTTGCCATTTCCTCCTGCAATGCATGAAACTGAAAAGTGAAAGTAAAGTCGCTCAGTCGTGTCCGACTCTTAGCAACCCCATGGACTGCAGCCTACCAGGCTCCTCCGTCCATGGGATTTTCCAGGCAAGAGTACTGGAGTGGGATGCCATAGAACCCCAGGAAGGATGCAAATTGAAGACCCAGGGTGTGGATATGGAAGCCCCTCAGCCCCAGCCGACAGGGCTACACTTAGTCCCTCCTGTCCAGTTAGCCCTGGGAGGCATAAGTGCTGGCCAGCTCAAGGGGCCCCTGACTTCTGCCTGGAGGGTGTCAAGGAGATGTGGACGTTGATTTATAGGCTGGCTCTTCATCAGAGAGTGGAAATCCCAGGCATGACATTTGCACAGTCCTGTATGAGGAGTGTGTCAGCCAACTACGCCATTACAGATAAATTCTTAGAAAGTCCTACAAATGTAATGGGCCCTGGGAGGGAACAGGCAGGGCTTTCAGACTAGGTTTATTCCTTATTTTCTGAAGGTGAATGGCTTCAGTGCCTTAAAGTCCTTGGGCTAATGGAGGGAGCCTCTATCAGCTGAGGAAGGGTACCTCGTTCCTAACAGGAGTCAACTGATGATACTGACTGACAGCGAAGGATCCCTCCCAGAAAGAAGGGGGCTACAGAGGGCACTGTCCCTGTTGTCAGGCCTGAGACTGTGCCACTTAGGCCTGGTGACATGGTGAGTCCTACTCACTTCCTCCCAGAGGATCACATGGAGGTAAGGAACCTCATCCTGATCAAAGGGAGCAGCTGAAGCTCAGTAGAAGGATGATTTCCAGGTTGTGCCAGAAGTCAAGGTAAGGACACTGAAGACTGAAAAGAATACCTGCCTCAAAACAGTGGGGGCAGAACATATTCCTTCCACTCCTGTTAGCCTTGGAAGACCATGTGCTGAGTGGCCCATGAGGCAAATTGCACTTCTACCTTGAGAGTCTCAGGGAATTGTGGGCCTGATTGGAGAAGCGTTAAGGCAATTCAGGGAATATTACCAGGTTATTTCCAAGTCAAATTGAGGATGATAAAGAATGTGGGAACACACATACCAGGATGTCCACACACAATCCTCCCTACTGTCAGGCTACAAGGCCCCAGGCAGAGTTATCAGGCCAAGGGCCCTTCAGTTCTGACCGAGGAGTAGCAGGAAAGTTAGGGTTTTGATCTGATGGTGGTGGTCCCATGTTAACAAGAGGGAATCTTGGGCTTGGCTGAGAGTCAAATTTGGGACCCTGAGGGGAACCATCTGTCATCCTCAAGCAGCTTCCAGAGCTTTCATCGTTGTGAGACTATTGGCAGGCATGGCTAGTTAAGGCCACCCTTATTTCTTTCAGGCTCTCAGGGACCTATTGGTCTTACTATGAGGAGTTCAAGAAGGAGGGGATTCCCCAGGCCCTACCAGAATTCAAATTGTGGAGCCCGAGTGGAGACTACCCATCCTTGAATAGAGGGGACAAAAGAGAGTCATGCCCTACCCTGTGAAGTCAGTTCTAGTAGATTAGGGCATGGCTGTCAGCACTCTCCCTAACTTCTTTATATCATGCCTTTTTGTTATTATTGAATTGCTAAGTCATGTCTGACACTTTTGTGACACCATGGACTGTAGCCCACGAGGCCTCTCTGTCCATGAGATTTTCCAGGGAAGAATTCTGAAGTGGGTTGCCATTTCCTCCCCCAGGGGACCTTCCCGACCCAGGAATCAAATCTATGTCTCCTGCAGTACCTGTACCACAGGCAGATACTCTACCATTGAGCCACCAGGGCAGCCCTGTATCAGGCATAAGGAAGGTCAAATCTTTGTTGGAAAGTGCAGCCACCAGTCATGAAAAGGGAGGGATACGGTGCCTGCTAGGCACTGTGGCAGATACTTTATTTACAGTTAGCACCAAGGCCACCAGTCCTTCCAGACCGGGCTTAGCACACTCAATTCACAGTTAAAAAGCTGAGGCACTCTCAGTTTAATAACGTGACAAACTCCCCATGGCTGGTAAGTGACAGTGATGGTCATAGGCCCTTGATTTGAGTTAGTCTAAAGCTCACCCTCTCCCTCCTGCAAGCCTGAGCTGACCTTATGCTCCTAATTCCCTTTTTATTCGCATTACTGTGAAATGTATCTGAAGCAATAAGAAGAGGGACTGTCATGTCCAACTCTTATATTGTAATACATAGCCAGAGCAATAAAAAAGCAATATATACGTGACATATGAAGAGAGGAAAAAAAGAGATATTATTCGCTGATCATCTATCCATACATATTAGGTCTCAGATAAGCTTAAAAGATCTGAAAGCTTTAAAGATTCAGATAAGCTCACAAGATCAGGATTCAAAAAAAAATCATCTCACAGCCATTTCTTTGTATAAAGACATATCTATTAGATCTAAAATATAAAGTTTATTAGAATAGAGGTTCCCTGAGAAGTCTGGCTGAAAGAGAGAAGGGACAGGTTACCACGTTTTGTTTCCCTCACAGGTGCCTATAGGAGGACACCGTGCACCTGGACCGAGGAATGCAATGCCCCAGAATATTAGGTGTAAGAGGCTTCAGGCAGAGCTCTCAAGCTGAACATCTCTTGCTCTGTTGTCACAGTATAGTTGTCAGGGTTTGAGACCTTAGGTCTAAGGAGGGCAATCTCAGGTCACAGAAGGAATTGTCAGATGTATATGTGAAGCCCCTTGAAAGGAAGTGAAAGAAAGAGCCACCCAGAACCACTGGGGTTCTGTAGCATCCAGTTGCTGATATCAGCCCTTGGAGGTCCTGAATTCCATCATAGGATGAGGAAGATAGAGGCCTTGAGAGCTGAGAAAGACAGAGTGCTACTGCCATGGGTAGGACACATTCCAGAACCAAGTCCTCCAGCTCCTCCCACATAGTGACATCCAGGGCAGATCCTTCATTTTGTGATTGAAAAGAGAACTAAGTATTCCAAGTAGCTGAGTGCCAAGGTGGAGCTGAAGGGAACACATTCTATGTCTTTTTTTTGTTCTTGCTTGACCTCAGTAACTGGGAGATGTATCTTTTTCTGTTTAGGGCTTTCTTTCTGATACTCTTAAAATACTATTCCTTATAATTGAAGGTTTATTTGACATCCATATCTGTGGTTATGAACAAAGTATATCCCATTTATTGCTGTATTTCAGTATAGGTATAAAAGTTTTGGTATTTTGTATAATGAATCAGAAATCCTTGGATCTCCTTTTGTGGTTAGAAGAAGACATGTCAAGAGAGTTGGGATTTTCTTGCCAATGTGAAAGAACACTGAGTAAAATAGTTGGTATCAGAAAATAAAAGGATCTTGACTGAGTGGCATCTGCAATACAGTGGAACAGGAATTCCCAGCCCCTTTACCTACAGCAACCCAGATTTTAAAATTGTACAAGTAACCAAATACCTTTATAGAAGGTCCAGAATGCAATTAAGAAAGTGCAGTACCACACATAAGCATATAACTTGGATCAGCTGTACTTGAAATGGGTAAGAACAGCAATTTGACTTTATTGGCATCAGGCCCTGTCTCAGGATGGCAGAGCTTAGTAACAAGAGAGATTGTGACCTTTCTTGGTGGGGGAAAGTGAGAGTGGGGTGAATGTTTTGAGTGTCCAGGAAAATGTTAGAACTAAGAAATAAATTCAAGAAAGCTGCAGGACACAAAATAACACTCAAAAATAGTTGTGTTTGTAAACACTAACAACAAACTATCTGAAAAAGAAATTAAGAAAACAGTTCTATTTCAAAAACGTCAAAAAGAGTAAAATACTTAGGAATAAACGTAACAAAGAAAGTGAAAGATCTATACACTACAAGCAACAAGACATTGATGGAAGAAAGTGGAAAAGACACAAATAAAAAGATGTCCCAAGTATATGGACTAGAATTCACACTGTTAAAATATTCATACTACCCAAAGTGATCTGCAGATTTAATGTAATGTGTGTCTTAATTCCAGTGGAATTTTCCAGAGAAATAGAAATCCTAAAATTCATATGGAACCACAGAAGACCTTGAATAGACCAAGTAATCTTGACAAAGAGGAGCAAATGTGGAAGCATGGTACTTCTTGACTTGAACTGTAGTACAAGACAGTATGATACCAGCATAAACATAGACACACAGACCAACGGAACAGAAGAGAGCCTAGAAATAAACATATGCATATATAGGCATGTAAACCTTGACAAAGGCACTAAGAATACACAACGGAAAAAACCTACATCCTCAACCAAGAGTGTGGAGAAATGTGGATATCTGCATGAAAAGAGTAAAACTGGAGTCTTATCTTACATCATATTTTTTTAAAAATGCAAAATGGATTCAAGACTTAAAAATGAGACCAGAATCCATAAAATTCTTAGAAGAAAACATGGGGGAAAGCTCCTTGTCATTGGTTTTGGCAAAGTTCTGGGTGGTTTTTTGTTGTTGTACATTTGTTTTTAATTTGACAGCATAAACCCAAGGAAGAAAAACAAAAATAAGTTGGACTACATCAAATTAAAAGATTCTGTATAGCAATGGATACGATCAACAAAATGAAAAGGTGAAATAGGAGAAAATATTTTCAAGCCATATATCTGATAAATTAATATCTAAATCATAAAAGGAAGTCATACAACTCAATAACAGAATAATTAATTAAAAATAACTTTAAAAATGAGCAAAGAACCTAAATATTTTCCAAAAAAGACATACAAATGGCCAACAGCTATGTGAAAAAGGGCTCAGCAACACTATTCATCAGGGAGATGATAATCCAGACCACCATAACAGATCACCTCATACCTGTTGGGAGAGCTATTATCAAAAAGCCAAGTGATAAGAAGCGTTGGCAAGGGTGTTGAGAAAAGGGAACCTTTGCACACAGTTGCTGGGAATATAAATTGGCACAGCCACTATGGAAAACAGTGTGGAGGTTCCTCAGAATATCACAACTGTAACTATCGTATGACTCAGCATTTCCACGTCTGAGTATGCAGTTGACCCTTGAACAACACAAGATTGAACTGTGCAGGTCCACTTATAGATGAATTTTTTTCAATAAATACATGGGAAAACTATTCCGAGATTCGAGATGACTTGAAGAAAACTCACAGGGGACTCGCATAGCCTAGAAATATAAAAAATTGAGAAAAAAGTGTCATGAATGCATAAAATTTATATAGATACTAGTCTATTTTATCACTTACTACCATAAAATATACACAAATATAAAAGGATTAAATTTATCAAAAGTTATGCACACATACACTTATGGAACATGAATAGCACTGTTCATCCCTGATGAGCAATTTCTATAGTAAGCTGTGATCTCAAAGTGATCACTGATGGTCCATGGGTATTTCTCATTGTGTTTAGTACAATACCATAACCTTGAATAACACCATAGGACTCAAATGAAGTGCCCCTAGTGGTGCTGGAAGTGCTCACAAGAAACAGAGAGAAGTCATGACTTTATACAAAAAGTTGAATTGCTTGTTATGTACCACAGTTTGGGTCTGCAGTCGTGGTTGCCACCATTTCAAGATGAATGAATCCAGCATAAGGACCACTGTAAGAAAAAGAAAAGGAAATTTATGAAGCCATCACTGCAGCTACACCAGCAGGTGTGAAAACCGTGTGCTTTTTGTGACATACCTTTTTATCTTGTATTGAAAATATAGCTTGTATGTGGGTGCAGGATTGCTACAAGCAAGGCATATCTATAGACTCTAATATGATTGAAGAAAAATCAAAGTCATTATGACAACCTAAAGCAAAAGGGTGGTAAAGGATCTAAAGCTAGAGAATTTTATCCCAGTAAAGGATGGTCTGATAATTTTAGAAAGAGGTTTGACTTAAAATATCAAAATAATAGTAGAAGCAACTTTTGAGAAATCAAGAGGCAACAGATGCATTCCCAGATGCCATTAAGAAAATCACTGGGTATTAATCTTGTATCCTGCAAATTTACCAATTTATTGATGAGCTCTAGTAGTTTTCTGGTAGCATCTTTAGGCTTTTCTATGTCTAGTATCATGCCATCTGCAAAGAGTGCCAGTTTCACTTCTTTTCCAACTTGGATCCTTTCATTTTTTATCGTCTCTGCTTGCTACAGCTAGTACTTCTGAAATCATGTTGAGTAAAAGTGGGGACCGTGGACATCCTTGAGATTTTCATATTAAGTGAAGTCAGAAAAAGAGAGAGATCACATCACTCATGTGGAAATATAATTTTTTTAATTGAAGGATAATTTCTTTACAGAAATTTGTTGTTTTCTGTCAAAGCTCAACATGAATCAGCCATGCTGCTGCTGCTGCTAAGTCACTTCAGTCGTGTCCGACTCTGTGCGACCCCATAGACGGCAGCCCACCAGGCTCCCCCGTCCCTGGGATTCTCCAGGCAAGAACACTGGAGTGGGTTGCCATTTCCTTCTCCAATGCATGAAAGTGAAAAGTGAAAGTGAAGTCACTCAGTCGTGTTCGACTCTTAGCGACCCCATGGACTGCAGCCTACCAGGCTCCTCTGTCCATGGGATTTTCAAGGCAAGAGTACTGGAGTGGGTTGCCACTGCCTAGGTATACATATATCCCCTCCCTTTTGAAATTCCCTCCCATTTCTTCTCCATTCCACCCCTCTAGATTGATACAAAGCCCCATTTTAGCTTCCTGAGACAAACAGCAAATTCCCATTGGCTATATATTTTACACATAGTAACGTAAGTTTCCGTGTTACACACTCCATACATCTCACCCTCTCCTCCCCTCTCCCCATGCCCATAAGTCTATTCTCTATGACTGTTTCTGCATTAAGTTCAGTTCAGTTCAGTCGCTCAGTCGTGTCCAACTCTTTGTGACCCCATGAACCACAGCACACCAGGCCTCCCTGTCCATCACCAACTCCCAGAGCCTACCCAAACTCATGTCCATCAAGTCAGTGATGCCATTTAGCCATCTCATCCTTTGTCGTCCACTTCTCCTCCTGCCCTCAATCTTTCCCAGCATCAAGGTCTTTTCAAATGAGTCGGCTCTTTGCATCAGGTGGCCAAAGTATTGGAGTTTCAGCTTCAACATTAGTCCTACCAATGAACACCCAGGACTGATCTCCTTTAGGATGGACTGGTTGGATCTCCTTGCAGTTCAAGGGACTTTCATGAGTCTTCTCCAACACCACAGTCAAAAGCATCAATTCTTCAGGGCTCAGCTTTCTTTATAGTCCAACTCTCACATCCATACATGACCACTGGAAAAACCATAGCCTTGACTACACAGACCTTTGTTGACAAAGTAATGTCTCTGCTTTTGAATATGCTATCCAGGTTGGTCATAACTTTCCTTCCAAGGAGTAAGCGTCTTTTAATTTCATGGCTGCAATAACCATCTGCAGTGATTTTGGAGCCCCGAAAAATAAAGTCAGCCACTGTTTCCCCATCTATTTCCCATGAAGTGATGGGGCCGGATGCCATGATCTTAGTTTTCTGAATGTTGAGCTTTAAGCCAACTTTTTCACTCTCCTCTTTCACTTTCATCAAGAGGCTTTTTAGTTCCTCTTCACTTTCTGCCATGAGGGTGGTGTCATCTGCATATCGGAGGTTATTGATATTTCTCCCGGCAATCTTGATTCCAGCTTGTGCTTCTTCCAGTCCAATGTTTCTCATGATGTACTCTGCATATAAGTTAAATAAGCAGGGTGACAGTATACAGTTTTTACGTACCACTTCTCCTATTTGGAACCAGTCTTTTGTTCCATGTCATGTTCTAACTGTTGCTTCCTGACCTGCACAGATGTTTCTCAAGAGGCAGGTCAGGTGGTCTGGTATTCCCAGCTCTTTCAGAATTTTCCACAGTTTATTGTGATCCACACAGTCAAAGGCTTTGGCATAGTCAATAAAGCAGAAATAGATGTTTTTGTGGAACTCTCTTGCTTTTTCCATGATCCAGCGGATGTTGGCAATTTGATCTCTTGTTCCTCTGCCTTTTGTAAAACCACCTTGAACATCTGGAAGTTCATGGTTCAGGTATTGCTGAAGCCTGGCTTGGAGAATTTTGACCATGACTTTACTACCATGTGAGATGAGTGCAATTGTGTGGTAATTTGAGCATTCTTTGGCAATGCCTTTCTTTGGGATTGGAATGAAAACTGACCTTTCCCAGTCCTGTGGCCACTGCTGAGTTTCCCAAATTTGCTGGCATATTTGGTGCAGCATTTTCACAGCATCATCTTTCAGGATTTGAAATAGCTCAACTGGAATTCCATCACCTCCACTAGCTTTGTTCGTCTCCATTGCTGCCCTGTAAATAAATTCTTCAGTACCATTTTTTCTAGATTCTGTATACATGCGTTGGAATACAATTATTTATTTTTCTCTTTTTGACTTGCTTCACTCTGTATAATAGGCTCTAGGTTCATCCACCTCATTAGAACTGACTCAAACGTGTTCCTTTTTATGGCTGAGTAATATTCCATTGTGTATATGTACCACAACTTCTTTACCCATTCATCTGTTGATGGACATCTTGGTTGCTTCCATGTTCTAGATATTGTAGATAGTGCTGCAGTGAACAATGGATATATGTGTCTTTTTCAATTTTGGTTTCCTCAGGGCATATGCCAGGGAGTGGGATTGCTGGGTCACATGGTGGTTTTATTCCTAGTTTTTTAAGGAATCTTTGTATCATCTTTCATAGTGGCTATATCAATTTACATTCCCACAAACAGTGGAAGAGCGATCACTTGTCTCCACACCTTCTCCAGCCTTTATTGTTTGTAGACTTTTGGATGATGGCCATTCTGACTGGAGTGAGGTGATATCTCATTGTAGTTTTGATTTGCATTTCTCTAATAATGAGTGATTTTGTGCATCTGTTCATGTGTTTGTTAACCACCTATATGTCTTCTTTGGAGAAATGTCTGTTTAGGTGTTTTTCCACTTTTTGATTGGTTGTTTGTTTTCCTGGTATTGAGTTGTATGAGCTGCTTGTATATTTTGAAAATTAATCCTCTGTCAGTTGTTTCATCTGATATTATTTTCTCCCATTCTGAGGGTTGTCTTTTTACCTTGCTTATAGTTTCCTTTGCTGTGCAAAAGCTTTTAAGTTTAACCAGGTCCCACTTGTTTACTTTTATTTTTATTTCCTTTACTCCAGGAGGTGGGACATAGAGGCTCTTGCTTTGATTTATGTCATCAAGTATTCTGCCTATGTTTTCCTCTAAGAGTTTTATAGTTTCTGGTCTTACATTTAGGTTTTTAATCCATTTTGAGCTTATCTTTTTGTATGGTATTAGAAAGTGTTCTAATTTATTCTTTTACACGTAGCTGTCCAGTTTTCACAGCACCATTTATCGAAGAAGCTGTCCTTGCCCCATTGTATATTCTTTCATCCTTTGTGAAAAATAAGTAGGTTCATGGGTTTATTGCTGGGCTTTCTATCTTGTTCCATTGGTCTATATTTCTGTTTTTGTGCCAGCATGATACTGTCTTGATGATTGTAGCTTTGTAGTATAATCTGAAGTCAGGAAGGTTGATCCCTCTAGCTCCATTCTTCTTTCTCAAGACCGCTTTGGCTATTTGGGGTCTTTTGTGTGTTCCATATGAATTGTGAAATGTTTTGTTCTAGTTCTGTGAAAAATGCCATTGGTGATTTGATAGGGATCACATTGAATCTGTAGATTGCGTTTGGTAGGATAGTCATTTCACAATATTGATTTTCCTACCCAGGAACATGGAATATCTCTCCATCTGTTTATGTCATCTTTGATTTCTTTCATCAGTGTCTCTTAATTTTCTGTGTACAGTCATTTGTCTCCTTAGGTAAGTTTATTCCTAGATATTTAATTCATTTTGTTGCAGTGGAAAGTGGGATTGATTCCTTGATTTCCCTCTCTGATTTTTCATTGTTAGTATACAGAAATGCAAGTGATTCCTGTGTATTGATTTTGTATCCTGCAACTTTGCTAAATTCACTGATTGTAATAGTAATTGCTGATACTATCTTTAGGGTTTTTTATGTACATTATCGTGTCATCTGCAACAGTGAGATGACATCTTTTCCGATCTGGATTCCTTTTATTTCTTTTTCTTCTCTGATGGCTGTAGCTCGGACTTCCAGAACTATGTTGAATAATAGTGGTGAAAGGGGACACCCTTGCCGTGTTCCTGATCTTAGGGGGAATGCTTTCAATTTTTCACCATTGACAATAATGTGTGCTGTAGGCTTATCATATATGGCCTTTACTATGTTTAGGTAGGTTCCTTCTATGCCCATTTTTTGAAGAGTTTTAATCATAAATGGGTGCTGAATTTTGTCAAAGGCTTTTCCTGCATCTAATATCATTTTTTTATGTTTCAGTTTGTTAATATGATGTATCACATTGATTGATTTGCATACAATAAAGAATTCTTGCATCCCTGAAATAAACCCAACTTGATCATGGTGTATGAGCTTTTTGATGTGTTGCTGAATTCTGTTTGCTAAAATTGTGTTGAGGATTTTTGTATCTATGTTCATCAGTGATATTGACCTGTACTTTTCTTTTTTGTGTGTTGTCTTTGTCTGGTTTTGGTATCAGGGTGATAGTGGCCTTGTAGGATGAGTTTGGAAGTGTTCTTTCCTCTGCAATTTTTTGAAAGAGTTTTAGAAGTATAGGCATTAGCTCTTCTCTAAATGTTTGATGGAATTCTCCTGTAAAGCCACCTGGTCCTGGGCTTTTGTTTTTTGGAAGATTTTTAATCACAGCTTCAACTGCAGTGCTTGTAATTGGGTCATTCATAATTTCTCTTTCTCCCTGTTTTATTCTTGGAAGATTGAATTTTCTAAGAATGTGTCCATTTCTTCCAGGTTATCCATTTTATTGCCATACAGTTGCTCATAATAGCCTCTTATAATCCTTTGTATTTCTACATTATCTATTGTAACCTCTCATTTTCCTTTCTAATTTTATTGATTTGATTCTTCTCTCTTTTGTTCTTGATGAGTCTGGCTAAAGGTTTGTCAGCTTTATCTTCTAAAAGAACCAACTTTTAGTTCTATTAATCTTTCCTATTATTTCTTTCAATTCTTTTTCAATTATTTCTGCTCTGATCTTTATGATTTGTTTCCTTTTTCTAATTTTGGGATATTTTTTGTTCTTCTTTTTCCAGTGTTTTAAGTGTAGTTAAGTTGTCTATTTGATGTTTTTCTTGTCTTTTGAGGTAGGATTGTATTGCTATAAACTTCCCTCTTAGAACTGCTTTTGCTGCATCCCATAGGTATTCAGTTGTCATGTTTTCATTGTTATTTGTTTCTAGAAATTTTTTGATTTCTCTTTTGCTTTCTTCAGTAACCTGTTGGATATTTAGAAACATATTATTTATTCTCCATGTGTTTCTGTTTTTTAAAGTTTTTGCTTGTAATTGGTATCTAGTCTCATAGCTGGAGAAGGCAATGGCACCCCACTCCAGTACTCTTGCCTGGAAAACGCCATGGATGGAGGAGCCTGGTAGGCTGCAGTCCATGGGGTCGCTAAGTCAGACGCGACTGAGCAACTTCACTTTCACTTTTCACTTTCATGCATTGGAGAAGGCAATGGCAACTCCAGTGTTCTTGCCTGGAGAATCCCAGGGACGGGGGAGCCTGATGGGCTGCAGTTCATGGGGTCGCACAGAGTTGGACACAACTGAAGTGACTTAGCAGCAGCAGCAGTCTCATAGCATTGTTGTCAGAGAAGATGCTTGATATAATTTCAGTTTTCTTAAATTTACTGAGGTTTGATCTGTGACCCAGGATGTGGGTCTATCCTGGAGAATGTTCCATGTACACTTGAGAAGAAGGTGTATTTTTCTGCATTTGGATGGAATGTGCTGAAGATATCAATGAGATCCATCTCATTTAATGTATCATTTAAGACTTGTGTTCCTTATTAATTTTCTGTTTTGATGATCTGTCCATTGGTGTGTGTGGGATGTTAAAGTCTCCTACTATTATTGTATTACTGTCAATTTCTTAATGGCAACCCCACTCCAGTACTCTTGCCTGGAAAATCCCTTGGGCGGAGGAGCCTGGTAGGCTGCAGTCCATGGGGTCGCTAAGAGTCAGACACGACTAAGCGACTTCACTTTCACTTTTCACTTTCATGCATTGGAGAAGGAAATGGCAACCAACTCCAGTGTTCTTGCCTGGAGAATCCCAGGGATGGGGGAGCCTGGTGGGCTGCCGTCTATGGGGTCGCACAGAGTCGGACACGACTGAAGTGACTTAGCAGCAGCAGCAGCAGCAGTGTTTGTCTTATGTATTGAGGTGCTTCTATGTTGGGTGCATAGATATTTACAATTGTTATGTCTTCCTCTTGGATTGATCCCTTGATCATTATGTAGTGTCCTTTCTTATCTCTTGTAATCTTCTTATTTTTAAGGTCTATTTTGTCTGATATGAGGACTGATAGTCCAGCTTTCTTTTCCTTCCTGTTTGCATGGAATATATTTTTCCATCCTCTCACTTTCAGTCTATATGTGTCTTTAGGTCTGAAGTGGGTTTCTTGTAGACAGCATATATATGGGTTTTTGTTTTTGTATCCATTCAGCCAATCTGTCTTTGGTTGGAGCCTTTAATCCATTTATATTTAAGTAATTATTGATATATATGCTCCTATTTCCATTTTCTTAATTGTTTGGGTGTGATTTTGTAGATCTTTTCTTCTGTTGTATTTCTTGACTATATAAGTCCTTTTAACATTTGATGTAAATCTGGTTTGGTGGTACTGAATTCTCTTAACTTCTGCTAGTCTGAAAAGCTTTCTATTACTCCATCACTTGTTGAATGAGATCCTTGCCAGGTACAGTAATCTTGGTTGTAGATTTTTCCCTTTCAGAACTTAAAATATATCCTGCCCTTCCCTCCTGGCCTGCAGAGTTTCTGCTGAAATATCAGCTGTTAGATGCATGGGGTTTCCCTTGTATGCCACATGTTGTTTTTCCCTTACTGCTTTTAATATTCTTTTTGTGTGTGTGTTTAATCTTTGTTAGTTTGATTAGTATGTATCTTGGCATGTTTCTCTTGGATTTATCCTGTATGGGGCTCCTTACACCTCTTGGACTTGATGGGGCTATTTCCTTTTCCATGTTAGGGAAAATTTCAACTATAATCTCTTGGAAAATTTTCTCATCCCCTCTTTTTCTCTTCTTCTTCTGGGACCCCTATAATTCGACTGTTGGTACGTTTGATATTGTCCCAGAGGTCTCTGAGACTATCCTCAGTTCTTTTCATTCCTTTTACCTTATTCTGCTCTTCAGAAGTTATTTCCATCATTTCTCTTCCAGCTCTCTGATTCGTTCTTCTGCTTCAGATATTCTGCTCTTGATTCCTTCTAGCATATTTTTAATTCCAGTAATTGTGTTGTTTGTTTCGGCATGCTTATTCTTTAATTCTTATAGAGCTTTGTTAGTTGATATTTGAATTTTCTCCATTTTGTTTTCAAGGTTTTTGATCATCTTTACTCTCATTATTCTGAATTCTTTTTCAGGTAGTTTGACTATTTCCTCTTCATTTATTTGGACTTCTGTGTTTATACTTTGTTCTTTCACTTGTGTAGTATTTTTTTGCCTTTCCTTTCTTTTTTGTTTGTTTGTTTGAGGTCTCCTTTTCCCAGGCTTCACGGTTGAATTCTTTCTTCCTTTTGGCTCATGCCCTCCTAAGGTTGGCCCAGTGTTTTGTGTAACCTTGTATATGGTGCGATTTGTGCTGAGATGTTTTGTTTGTTTGTTTGTTTTTCCTCTAATGGGCAAGGCTCAGTGAGGTTGGTAATCCTGTCTGCTGATGATTGGGTTTGTATTTTTGTTTTGTTTGTTGTTTAGATGAGGTGTCCTGCAGAGGGTGCTACAGGTGGCTGGGTGAGCTGGGTCTTGTGTTCAGGTGGTTTCTTTTGTGTGAGTTCTCACTATTTGATACTCCCTAGGGCAGCAGCAGCAAGGGTTAGTTCTCCAGTTATCTAGGGTCTTGCAGTCAGTACTCCCAGTCCAAAGGTTCAGGGCTTGACCTCTGTCAGGAATGAAGATTCCACAAGTGATTTGTTATGGCATTAAATGAGATTAAAACAAATACTCAAAAACAAGAAACCAAAGATGAACCCAAGGCAAATGCAGTTACAAAATCAGGCAAATAATAATTAAAATAAGGGAATATACACATATACATATAAACCCATAAGCAAAATCAAAACAGTCCAATGAAAATAAAAGTACAATAGATTGACCCAACAAACAAAAGAAACCAAAAATCATATATCTACAATTTAAGAACAAAACTTACTAAGCACAAACTGGAAAACAAAACTAAAGCAAGATGGCAAGTGGAGAATAAAGCAATGAAAACAAAAGTAACAAATGCATTGAGAGGAAAGGAAAGAAAGAATAGATATGTAAAGTTAAATAGAGGTAGATAAAGAAGATTTTATATACATTAAAGATTAACTGCAAGGGCGAAAGAACAGTAGGAGAAAGCAAACAAAGGAATATATGTAGAATAAATAATAATAGCTTAAAAAATTAAAATAAAAAAAAGAAAGAAAAAAAAAAAAAAGGAAAACTCCACAGAACTGCAAAAACCCAACGCAGAGGCAGATGGTTTATAACAACAGAAAAAAGTGTGACTAAAAAAAAAAAAAAAAAAAAAAACAACAAAAGACAACCCAAAAGCTTAAATAGATTTAATAGCGCCAATAAAATTGAAAACTACAGCAGGGGTAGGGGGAAGAAAAAGAAAAACACCAAAAGAATCTACAGAAACAAGTCCAAAACATAAGAATAGTGAATGTTTTCTTGAATCACTGCTGTCAGAGTTCTTTCCCTCGCTGGGAGCCACAGTCCACCTCACCTCCCTAGGATGCCCTCCAAACACTGTGCTGGTCTCTGGAACCTGCTGTGGGGGCAGCTCAGATTCTAATCTGGTCCTACTACTCTGTGTTCTGCCTCCAATGTCCACAGCTATCAGAACTAGTGCATTTTCTTTTGCGGGAGCTCTGAATGACCTTTTATATATCCATAGACACAGAGTCTGCCTAGTTGATTGTGTGGATTTCATCTGCAGCTTGTACAGCTGGTGGGGAAGGTTTTGGGTCTTCTTCCTTAGCCACCACTGCCCCTGGGTTTCAATTGTGGTTTTATTTCCACCTCTGCCATGTGAGTCATCCACTGGGGTTACTCCTGAGGCTGCCCTGGAGGACTGAGGTCTGCCCAATGAGGGCCAGATGTGGAGGTGCTGCAGCTGCTTGGGTCACAGGGGTTTCTGGGCATCACCAGGTACTCAGGAGAGTTGGTAGCTAGGGCAGCAGGAAATATAGTGCTCTAGAGGGGTATGCAACCAGTATTGGCCAATACACTCCAGTATTCTTTCCTCCCTAACCCCCCTGACAGAGAAGCCTGGCAGGCTACAGTCCGCAGGGTTGCAAGAGTTGGACATGAATGGAGCAACCTACATGCATGGACACAAGACTGTTTTGCCCGTGGCCAGCTTAGCCCCAGTGAGGGTTGATTGTGAAGATGGCACAGCTACTTGGGTTGTGGGACCCTGGCATCACCAAGTGTGCAGGGACATGGACTGCCTCACTGCAGGAGTTGTGGCCGTATCAGAGTCTTTTTTCAAGTTTCTTGTAGCTGGTGATCAGAAGGCCTCTTTGGCTAGTCTTTCTCTGTAGCTCTTCCCATTCAGGCACTTAGAGGGCTCCCTTACCTGCGGGTCCTTCTCTGTGTTGTACATTAGGCACATAGCGGGTCCCCCCCGGGCTGGGGCTCTACTCTGTAGATTGGCATGTCAGGCACTTAAAGGGACACCCTGGGTGTGATCCTATTCTGTAGTTCAGTGCGTCAGGCGTTTGATGGGCCAGGCTTTCTATTCTTCAGCTGTCGATGCTGGCATGTTGGGGGAGAGAGGCTATGGTGATGGCTCCACTCTCTATATGTGACTCAGTAGTATTGCCTTGCTTCCATGGCTGCCTCTCTTTCCTCCACAGGCATTTCCCACCACAATCTCCTCTCACATCCCCCCAATTGTTCTCTCCACGGTCAACAGCAGCCCTCGCCATAGGATTGCTCCACAATTCCTAAACTCCAGTTCCAAGCTGCTGTGCCTTCTAGGGGACCTGCATCCCTGTCTAGGGTATGTATGGGTGCGGCAAGGACTGTCTGATTCTCATTCCATTTAGGCTGCCACAGACCAGCTGTTTCACTCTCAGCCTTAAATGTTTTTCCTCTGACTCAGACAGTTGCCCTGATGTGGGGATCAAACCCCTGCTTCAGTGCCCCCACCCGCCGAGGGCAGGTCCAGTCCTACTAACACTCCTGTTTTTTCCCCTAGTTCCTTCCTCCTACCAAGTTTTGCCTGGTTCTGTATATTCTTTTCTGCTGGTCAGGTACTCCTGTCCACTCTCAGCTGGTGTTCTGCATGCACTTCTGTGTCTGAAGGTGTAGTCCTGATGTATCCATGGAGAGAGATGTACTCCACATCCACCTATTCCTCTGCCATCTTGTTCTCATCTGAAAATGTAGTTCTTTAAAAAAAATTATACGAATGAACTTCTTTAGAAAATATAAACAGACTGAACAGATATCAAAGGTGAAGTTATGGTTACCAAAGAGGAAATAGGAGAAAACGTGTCAGGGAGGGATAAATCAGGAGCTTGGGATGAACATATACATACTACTGTATATAAGGTAGATAACCAACAAGGACCTACTGTATAGAGCAGGAAACTCAATATTCTGTGATAACTTATATGAGGTAAGATTCTCTAAAAGGATGCATATATGTATATGAATAACTGAATCACTTTGCAGTATACCTGAAACTAACACAATATTGTAAATTAAATATACTCCATAAGATTTAAAAAAAAGAAAATCACTGAGGAGAAAGATCTGTCTGGACAGGTTTTAAGGCAGGCAGATGAAAGTACCCTATTCTGGGGAAAATGCCACAAAGTACATTCATTGGCAAGGAAGGGAAATGAGCTCCAGGACTGAGACAGAGATAGGCTAATTCTCTGATTTTGTGCAAATGTCATCAGGTTTTTGTGCAAATGATCAGGACTCCCCTAACCTATACAGCTGCTAACCCTGAGCTTTAAAGGGAAACTATAAACATCATCGGCCAGGGTTTCAGTTGTACAACAAGAAGGCTGGACAGCATGAAACCTTGGGGGGATTGGTTTCGTCAGTGCTTTGTCCCTGAATTCAGGAAGTACCTTGCCAGTAAGGGACTGCCTTTTAAAATTCTTTTGATATTGGACAATGCCCTTGGTCACCAAGAACCCTGTGAGTTCAACACCGAACTTTCCTTTCGGTGGTCTCCTTTCCTCTAAACACAACATCTGTAAGTCAGCCTATAGATCAGAGGGTCAAAAGGACCTTTCAGGCTCATTACACAGGGTACTGTATGGAAATGATTGTCAATGCTATGGAAGAGAACCCTGATAGAACATCATGAACTCTGGAAGGATTACACAACTGAAGATGCGATTGTTGTTACCAAAAAAAAAAAAAAAAAAAATGAAAGCCCAAAACAATAAATTCCTTCTAAAGAAAACAGTCCAGGTGTTGTGTATGCCTTCACAGGATTTGTGACAGAGTCAAGGAAATCATGAAAGAGACTGTGGATATGACATGAAAGGGTGGGAGGGGGTGCAGAGTCCCAAAATACAGATCTTGGAAAAACCCAAGAGCTAACAGACCCTACAGCAGAGGAATTAACAAAATACCACTTGATGGAGATGAATGGTTCCCAAACAGAGCTGGATGATGAGGAACAAGATGTAGAAGAAGCAGTGCCAGAAAACAAATTGACATTAGACAATCTGGCAGAAGTGTTCTGAGGACTCAAGACTGCTTTTGACTCTTGTATGGCATGGACCCTTCTATGATAAAGGCACTGAAAAGAAAGCAAGTGGTGGAAGGAGGACTGATAACACACAGAAACGTTTTTAGAGAAATGAAAAAGCAAAATCTTCAGACAGAAATTACAATGTATTTCCATAATGGTACACTGAGTGTGCCTGCCTCCCCTTCCACCTCCTCTGCTCTTCCATCTCTGCCACTCATCAAGGTCAACCCCTCCTCTTCCTCCTCCTCTTCAGCCTACTCAGCAAGAAGGTGTCAGGAATGAAGACCTTCATGATGATCCACTTCCAGTCAATGAGTAGTAAATAATCATTGTGCCATATGGGTAATCAGCTTATCTGTTGAGTATGTGTGTGAGTGTCTTTGTTCTAAGAGCTAATAACTGTAGGCAAGGACTGTATGAGATGTTTCTGTGTCATCATCTTCATCATCACCACCAGCTAAGGATTCATCATGTAGAACGTTGCGTGCAAGACTTGTATTGAAATGGATAGCCTACCATTGCATAGGCAGAAGGTGAGTGATATTTAATATAAAATTAATAATGTTTCATTTTTTTTTACTGTTTTATGACTTTACTTTCAAGGAATTATATTATTGTGCATTGTCCTACCTCTCTCTTGTGAGTGGATGAACATAAATGCATATCAAGCTGTCATCACAGGTGTTTTCTCTTAAACTAACAATGTTTTCAGTACTCTATTATAAATATGACCATAATAGTGTATGATATAAAAAAATTTTAGTGATTCATTCACTACTGTATATTCTCAGCTACCACGAAGCAATCCTATCAAGTACACTAGGCTGCTGCTACTGTTACTTCTAAGTCACTTCAGTGGTGTCCGACTCTGTGCGACCCCATAGATGGCAGCCCACCAGGCTCCCCCATCCCTGGGATTCTCCAGGCAAGAACACTGGAGTGGGTTGCCATTTCCTTCTCCAATGCATGAGAGTGAAAAGTGAAAGTGAAGTTGCTCAGTCATGTCGACTTTTAGCGACCCCACGGATGCAGCCCACCAGGCTCCTCCATCCATGGGATTCTCCAGGCAAGCGTACTGGAGTGGGGTGCCATTGCCTTCTCCGACACTAGGCTACTATAAAGCAATTATATTTCTTCTTCTTCATGATCAATGCTTGAATCATTATACCTGTAACTAAATATGAATTTCTTTTCACATTATGTTTTCAGTTTTGATATATAGTGTCTTGTATCTATAGTCTTTTGTGTCAGTAAGACAATATAGATGTAGGTACTGACAGACAATTCTTGTAAATGGATGCTGTAATCCTGTAGTACTGATAAACACAGTACTGTTATATTTTCTTATGATTTTCTTAATAACATTTTGCTGTCTCTAGCTTACTTTAGCATAAGTATACAGTAGAAAATACTTATAGTATACAAAATAAGCATTGACTGTTTGTCAGTCAGGCTTCCAGTCAACAGTAGGTTATTATTAGTTATGTGTGACAGAGTCAAAAGAATACAGGGGGTTTTGACGGCATGGGGGTTTGGTGCCTCTAAACTCCACATGATGCAAGGGTTAATTGTTTATCCAAAGGAAGTGAAATCAGTATCTTGAAGAGACATCTTCACTCCTGTGTTCATTGCACCATTATTTACAATAGCCAGTATATGGTAACAACCCAAATATCTACCAACAGATATATGGATAAAGAAAATGTGGTAGACACAGACAAGGAGATATAATTTCACCTTAAAAAGGAAAGAAATTTTGTTATATGGGACAACATGGAGAAACCACAGGGACATTATTCTAAATGAAATAAGCCAGTCACAGAAGAACAAATGCTGCATGGTTCCACTTATATGAGGTATTTAAAGTCTTTAAACACATAGAAACACAGACGGGCCACAGGAGGGAGAAATGGGCAGTTGCTTTTCACTTGGTATTATGTTTCAGTTATTCAAGATGAATAAATTCCAGAGATTTGCTGTGCAACAGTGTACCTGTTTTTAACAGTACTGTGCTGTGTGCCTAAAATTTAAGAGTAGATTTAATGTTAAATGTGTTTGCCACAACAATAATTTGAAATTTTGATTGCCCTGCTCTCCAGTAGAGAGTAAGCTGATTAAGTGCAAGCATTTAGAAAAGAACTCTTTTATACTGTTAGTGAGAATGTCAATGGGTAAAGCCACTGTGGAAAACAGTATTGAGGTTCCTCAAAAAATTAAAAATTGAATTACCGTATGATTCAGCAAACCACTCCTGGGTATCTATCCAAAGGAGTTAAATTACACTCTCCAAGAGATATCAGTATTCCCGTATTTTGTTGCAGCATTATTCACAATAACCAAAACAGGGAAGCAGCCTAAATGTCCTTTGATGGATGAATGGATAAATATATGGTATATACATATCACGGAGTGTGTTGTGTGTGTGTGTTCTCAGTCACTCAGTTGTGTCTGACTCTTTCTATCCCATGGACTGTAGCCCACGAAGCTCCTCTGACCATGGGATTTCCCAGGGAAGAATAGTGGAATGGTTGCCATTTCCTCCTCCAGGGGATCTTCCCAATCAAGGGATTGAACGCAAGTCTCCTGTGTGTCCCAAATTGGCAGGTGGATTCTGTACCACTGAGTTACCTGTGAAGCCTATAATGGAGTATTATTCAGCCTTAAACAAAGGAAACTTTGTCATTTGCAATAACAGAGATGACCCAGAAGACATTGTGCTAAGTGAAATAATCCAGACACAGAAGGAGAAATAGATGATATCACTTAAATGAGGAATCTAAAATAGGCAAACTGATAGAAGCAGAGTAGGATGGTGATTGCCAGGGGCTGGGAGGAGGAGTGTAATGAGGAAGAAGTGATTGTCAAAGGGCACTGATTTTCAGTTATACACAGTGAATAATTTCTAGGAATATACCGTGTAGCATAGAGCCTATAGTTAACAATTCCATATTGTACACTTAAAGATTTTCTAAAAGGGTAGATGTTACATTAATTGTTCAGGGGGTCTTATCCACTGGATCACCAGGGAAGTTCTGAGAATGAGCTTTTTGGATGCTTACTAGTACTATGGATGGTTTGTTTTTGTTTTTGTTTTTTTAAATGGAACAACACAGCAACCACCAGAACAAGATCTAGCCCCTGCCCGTTGAATTTTAGAATCTAGGAGGTACTATTACATCATAAAAATATGGTGAGATACTCTCTGACCAAAAGCAGCAGTCCCCAACCTGCAGGCCTTGGACCAGTACCTCCTGTGAGATCAGCAGTGGCATTTACATTTGAAATAAAAATAAAGTTCACAATAAATGTACTGTGCTTGAATTACCCCAAAATCATCCCCCACTCCAAGTCTGTGGAACAATTGTCTTCTACAAAACCAGTCCATGGTGCCAAAAAGGTTGGGGACTGCTGAAAGAACAAGTCAAAAGCAGGGGTAAGGGGGGGCAGGCAGTTGGAGTTGAAAGCAAGTGTAAATGGCCTGCAGTGAGGCAGTTTGGAGCCTTCTTGTTGTTCAGTCATTAAGTCATGTCCCACTCTTTGTGACTCCATAGACTGCAGCTCATCAGGCCTCTCTGTGCTTCACTGTCTCCTAGAGTTTTCTCAAACTCATGTCCATTGCGTCAGTGATGCCTTCCAACCATCTTCTCCTCTGCTGCCCACTCCTCTCCTGCCCTCAATCTTTCTTTCCTAGCATCGGGGTCTTTTCCAATGAGTCGGCTCTTCATCACATCAGGAGGCCAAAGTATTGGAGCTTCAGCTTCAGCATCAGTGCTTCCAATGAATACTCAGGGTTGATTTCCTTTTGGATGGACTGGCTTGATCTCCTTGCTGTCCAAGGGACTCTCAAGAATCTTCTCCAGCACCACAGTTTGAAAGCATCAATTCTTCAGCGCTCTGCCATCTTTATGGTCCAACTCTCACATCCATACATGACTACCGGAAAAACCATAGCTTTGAGTACAGGGACCTTTGTCGGCAAACGGATGTCTCCATTTTTTAATACACAGTCTTGCTTTGGAGCCTTAGGAAAATGTAAAGCCTTCAGCGAAGGCTGAAGTTGCCTGGTGGGCTACTCCCAGACAGTGGGAGTGGTGAGCACAGCCAGATCCTCAGATGGAGGGCCTCAGAAAATCCACAGTCTCCTGGATTGGTGACCTTTACACTGAGTTGAGGGAGCCAGAGACCTCTCCTTAAGGACCTACTCGATTATTTATCTTTTGTGTGTAATTGGGCAAATTCTAGGCAAGTTCTCAGTTTCTTGTTAGTACTTAAATATGTGGAAATATTCATTATTTAGATGAACTGGTATCTGGGAGGGAAGATAACTGGTCAATGACAAAAATTCTAAGAACTCTGAGTTGTTTCCAGCTGGGAAAGATTCTACCTCAGGCACATTCTATGTTACATCCTGTGATGGGAATGTTGCATGCTTGTCCTTGCTAGGCAACATTTAGTGCACTGTGATTATCTTTGTCTTGGAGTTTGGGTAATGTGCTGGAGTTCAGGGGGCTAGTGAAACAGCACGTGAAACAATTGACCAGCTGAAACTGGTTTGACCCTCTCAATAGATTGTTGATTAGTCACACCTTGAGTCATTTTACAAAGAAAGAACTGCATGTGTCCAAGAAGGAACACATGACCTCAGGATGACCCTGGAGCCAAGCTCTTCAGTCTGCAAAACAGAGAGAAGAGAAATATTGCCCGGGCCATTTACAAAGTGAGAGAAATCCTTCAATGAGGAAAACCTGGCTTCCTGTAACCTGAGTAGCTGAAAACTAATTGAAGACTAGCCAATTAGCTTCCAATTAGAAATTCCCGAGACCCCTTCAATTGCACCCAGGCTCCTGGATTGGAGAGAGATCTGATACCTTGCCTCCTGCATTGGTTGGCCTTGCAGTAAAGCTCTTTTCTCTAAAGCTCTTGCATTAAGTATTGACTTCTCTGAGCATCGGGCTTGAGCCCATGTTCCGTGAGTTTGGGCAGCCTTGCTGAGGTTTAGGACTTGTGACCATCTGCTTGATGCACTGTAGCCCCTGGTGGGCCCTCAACACCAACCCTGAGTGGCCACCTATACTGAGTTTGTCTAGAGAGTTGGCTCTCGGGTTCCTGTTTCCTAGCCATGGCACTCTGGGCTCCTCTGGCTTCTGGGGCTCCTTTCACTTTTAAGGAAGGAAACAGCTCCTGGATCAGACATCTTTGGGGTGAGTAAACTCCTTAAAATATGCCTGTAACTAAATGTGCTATATGTAGTCTAATAATCTCATCAGGACTGTGTGTTAGAGAGGATGAGACAGTTGGATGGCATCACTGACTCAATGGGCATGAGTTTGAGCAAACCCGAGGAGAAAGTGAAGGACAGGGAAGCCTGGTATGCTGCAGTCCATTGGGTTGCACAGAGTCAGACATGACGAATTGATTGAAGAAGGACAACACCACTGTGGGTTAGAGTCCCACCTAGGAGAGTTTCTTCTGTCTGATTTGAATCCTAAGGCTACAGTCGTGGGTTAAAGACCCACCCAAAAGAGGACAATGTCAGAGGTTAGAGCTACTGAGGTGCTCGATGATTGGGTTAGAGCTCTGAACACTGGCTTAAGGTCCCAGGCCTTTGTATTTAATTGCCTATGTTTGTCTGTGTCTGACTGTTTTATGTGTTGGGATTGGCTAATAGGAGTTGGCTCTGATGGCACCCCACTCCAGTACTCTTGCCTGGAAAATCCCATGGATGGAGGAGCCTGGTGGGCTGCAGTCCATGGGGTCGCTAGGAGTCAGGCACGACTGAGGGACTTCACTTTCACTTTTCACTTTCATGCATTGGAGAAGGAAATGGCAACCCATTCCAGTGTTCTTGCCTGGAGAATCCCAGGGATGCTGTAGCCTGGTGGGCTGCCGTCTATGGGGTCACACAGAGTTGGACACGACTGAAGTGACTTAGCAGCAGTACTGAACTACTTTTATATATTTGTGCATGCGTGATGTTAAAAATGAAATTTTACCAGGAAAAATAGCCATTGGTTGTGGTCTTAAGGGCCATGGGCTACATAGAGGCCTTGGAATGAATATATTTCCCCTGGAAATTGCCCAGACATCTAGATTTGCTTGTCGGTGATCTCTGCTGGAGGGGTAAAGTATTTTGGTCATCTACCACAAAGATTAAACCCCAGCATGCTCAGAAAGGAAGTGAGGAAATTGTGTGTTTGAATGTGTGTGCTCCTGAATGCTCTCTGAAAGTCAGCTCTGCCTGAGTCTAAGACAGCTTCCTCTTTCACTTTCTTCAATGGGATGCAATCACTGTCTCAGCCTCCTACTCACCAGGTAAGTTTTTCTCTGTGGGAGACTGAGACAGAGCCTGAACTTCTATAGGACCCTCCTCAGTAGACAAGCATGCCCTCAGCACATGGCCGGGGCAGAAATACTAGGAGCCTGTGACCCAATGGGCTCCAGTCTTGGAACTGGTGGGACAGATTCCTTGGAAGCTGGGTAGCACGTGTGCCTTTCAAGCTACAGTTTGACAACCACATATAATAATGGAAAACTTTTCAGGGTTCTTTAAGTGAACCCTCAGATCCAAGCTGGTCACCTTGAGACTGTCCATTCTTCTCAGTGGTTTCTCCAGGGAACTCATACAGCCAACGCTTTCCAGAAAACAAACTAGGAGATGGAATTGGGTCCTAAATTAAGGGGCGATGACTCAAGTTTGCCCATTTTCTTCCTAGAGAGGAACAAAGCACTCTGAGCCACAGAGAAGCCCTGAAGGCTTTCCTACAGCTCCCAAGGATGCAAGGACTTTCCAGGGAGACATCAAGTTCCTGATAAGAGTGCTGGTTGACATCGACTTCAATCCATGAAGGCTGGGAAGAGGCAGCAAGCATTGGTTAAATACAGTTGGTCCAGGCTCTGTTTGCTGGCCAAAAGGTAAACTATTTTGAGCACTACAGTGGAAGAAATTGGTCAGTCAACTGCAGAGCTCAGTTTGGGCTGAGGAGTGGCCAGGAAGAGCCAAGATAGATGACCCAATAGTAATAAATTCCATCCAGGCACCAAAACACCCAAACTTCAAGCAATAGCCTGAAAAGAGACATGTGAAGGAAACAAAGCCTCTGATAATCACCTTTCTTAAATACCAATTAATCCAACCTTGTCAGTGCTTATGTAACACTCCAGTCCTGGTGGTACAAAACTCTGGGACCTGGGATTATCATTTTCTACAGAATTTGAGACTCATTAACCAAATTGAGGATGATTTCCCACAAGCTTGAAGAATGTACAAAGAGAAATGGGGGGATTGAAGCATAAAGCATTGACCAGTTTAAAGTGGTTTTGCCTCCTTAAAACAGGTTGTTGATAACCAAACCTTGAGTTATTTTTAGAGGCAGCACTATGCATGTGCCAAAATGGAGCCTATGTTTCCAGGATGACTGCAGAACCAAGAGGGTTCAGACTGTGGAACTCTCAGAGTAGGAATGTTGCCAGGGGAGAACTGTATGAAGTCCTTCAATACAGAAAATCGGGCTTCTAGCAGCATGAATAGCTTACATGAACTAATTCAAAACTAGCCAATTAGGTTCCAAGTTTGCAGTTCCCCTAAACCCTTTCATTTTACCTCAAACTCTGGATTGAGGAGACAGATTTGAGAGCCCCACTTTTGTCTTCTTGCTAGTCCACCTTGGATTAAAGTTTTTCTCTCAAGCCCTTTCCATAGTATTGGCTGCTTGCTATGTGCATCAGGCAGTGAGCCCTTGCTGGGGAACACTAGTGACTGATAAGGCCTGGAATTAGATTCCTCTCTGAATTCCTCTAGATCCGATGCTGTTGTTATAATCTCTTGCCTCTAAAACAGACTTGTGTTCCTTAACACTCAAATGTATCTTGGGATAAAAGTAAGGACCTGGATATATTCCAATACACTTCTTTAGTCACAAAGCCTTGAAGGCTACATCAATAAATGACAGGAATAAAGAAGAGAAACAGATGATAGGGACATAAGATCGTCTCTGTGCAGTGTCAGATAACCTCATTCAGAATAGCACAAAACCATCTTGGATGGTTTTTTTCCTTTAGAATTGTACTCATCTCTGAAATATGGTGACTTGGGTTCTAGATCACTGCAATAAAGTGAAAATTGCCATAGAATAAATCATTAGGAATTTGGGGGATTCCCAGTGCTATATAAACTTGTTAAGCCTATTGTACACTTACTAGAAGATGTCTAAAAAATGCACATAGCTTAATTTACAAATGTAAGGACAGTTACAATAGTAACAAAGACAACTGATCAGAGCACCATAAGAAACAAAATAAGGAAAGAGTTTAAAAATATTAAAGAATTAACAATGTGGAACAGGGACCCCAAGTGAATACATGATGTTGGGAAATGATGCCATAGACGTGTTTAATGCATGGTTACCATAAACTTTCAGTTTGTAACAAAACACAGTATTTGTGACACATGATTACGTGCAGTACAATGTTTGAAAAGTATGCCTGTCAATCAATTAAAACAAGTCGTGAAAAGAGACTGACTCTGGCTTTTGAAAAGGACGGAGCAGCATTTTTTCTCTGGGAAGACACCCCATTTTGCCCCCTGCCTTCTGTGTTATTTTACCCATCTCAGATCAAGTCTGGGACATGAAACTGTAAGGTTTGCATTAGGGACACTGCTGAAGAGTTTGCTGGAATGTGGTGCTCCCCAGGAATCCTTTAATCCAAGAGATAGACAAAATTTGGGCTCCCATAGGTGAGGACTGGAGAGAGAGACAAGCACGTAAAATACAGGTCATTCAGAGACCTCCCAAACTTGCTCTCAGGCCTAGAATGCCCAGACAGGACATTCCTCTTATGATCCTTGTAGCTCTCTGTGAGGTCAAAGTCTCTCAGTCTAAGAAAAGGGCCTCAGTTCAGTAGAGGAGAATCTCAGGTTGGAGGGTCAGGTCCCAGGACTGGCCAGGACCATGGTGAGGTCCCTGAGTGAAGAAAGAAGTATCACTAGACCCACAATGAGGAGGCTTTACAGACCCCTGCCCCTATTCCTAACCCCAGAGGCTCCAGGCAGAGTTATAGGGATCAGAAGCCTCTTCATTTCTATCTGGTCTCAGCGAGGAATGGATGGAAACCCCGTTCTGAGGAGGTGGCATCTTGGCCATCACCAACGGGAAGATGAGGACCATCAGTGCTGATGAGAGGGTCTCTCCCACCAAAGGAGGAAGGCTCACGGAGTGGCTCTGCCCCTGTCAAGGAGAGATGCACAGAGAAGTGCCCTGATTCCCCCTAGGGACTCAGAGAGGTGAGGGCTTCGTTTGGGGGCAGGAGGACTCAAGTCCGTAGTGCGAAGGGTCCGGGCTCTGACAGACGGCAGGGTGAGGACCCTAAGGGATGACCAGGGATGGCTGAACACTGAAATGACGGGGTCCCCACAGAGCCCCGCCCCTTCCATCATCATCCTCAGAGATTGTGCACAGGGCAGCCATAGCCGGAAGGGTCTCTGCAAAATTCCGTGCTGGTGGCGAAGAGCTCGGACTGATGTTCAGCGTGTTCGTGTGGCTAAGAGTGGATTCCCAGGACTGATGTGAAGGCAAGGTGAGGACCTGAATGTGGACTCAAGGGACCATTCCCCCATCCTGTAACAGAAGATAACTTCCCAAAGTCTCATCTCTGTGATCGGAAGGGGATGGTTCTACTAACTTTCTTAGGCCAATTTCTTCGGTACATCTTGATTGAAGACATTCTGTAAGACAAGCGATTACTTGATTCTGTAATGAAGAAAACCTAGGCCCTAACTCCAGTCACTGGAGAGCGCCGAGTGCGAACGAGGCATGGGGCAGTAAAGATGGAGACACAAAGCGGCACCCATGCACTCAATTCCCGGACTTCTCCCCTGCCGATCTCTAAGAGGTGAAACTTTGGAGGCTTGTGGACACAGTTCAGGCAAAGGAAGGAGGAGTGTCAGACTCTGAGAGATCGAAGATGGGGACTCTGAGGACTGTAGAACACCCGCCAGTCCTTCTCCCTCCCCCAACCCCACCCTTCTGTCAGCTATCAGAGATCCTGGGTATCACAGCTTTG
>NW_020867976.1:0-37822 GCF_003369695.1 Bos indicus x Bos taurus | reverse complement strand
AAGCATATGGAAAGATGCTCCACATCATATACCATTGCTGCTGCTGCTGCTGCTGCTAAGTGGCTTCAGTCGTGTCTGACTCTGTGCGACCCCATGGACTGCAGCCTACTAGGCTTCTCCATCCATGGGATTCTCCAGGCAAGAACACTGGAGTGGGTTGCCATTTCCTTCTCCAATGCATGAAAGTGGAAAATGAAAGTGAAGTTGCTCAGTCATGTTTGACTCTTAGCGACCACATGGACTGCAGCCTACCAGGCTCCTCCATCCATGGGATTTTCCGGGCAACAGTACTGGAGTGGGGTGCCACTGCCTTCTCCCATATACCATTAGGGAACTGCAAATTAAAAAAAACAAGCAGATTATCACAACAACCCTTTCAGAATGGCCAGCATTCAAAGGACTGACAACACCAAATGCTGGTAAGGAGGTGAATCAACAAGAACTCTCACTCCTCGGTCGTGGTGATGCAAAACGGTAGAGCCACTTTGAAAGACAGTTTGCAAGTTTCTTAGTAAACTATACATTCAACACTGCTGGTACGAATATAAATTGGTACAGCCAATTTACAGGGAAAACAGTGTAGCAGTTCCTCAAAAAATCAAAAATAACACATAATACTTTCCACATTCCACTACTATCCAAAGGAACTGAAATCAGGACCTCGAAGAGAGCTCTGCACTCCCATGTTCATTGCAGCACTACTCACAATGGCCAAGAAAGGGAAGCATCCTAGGTGTCCAGTGACAGATGAATGGATAAAGAAGATGCAAAATAATACATATAATGGAACACCATTCAGCCTTAAATAGAAGCTAACCTCCACAGTTATGACAGCGTGGATAAACCTAGAGGACCTTCTGCTACGGTGAAATAAGCCCAGACACAGAAGGGACAAATACTGCATGTCATTTATATGAAGAATCTAAAATGGTCAAAGTCACAAAAACAGAGACCAGAGTAATGGTTACCATGGTCTATGGGAGGGTGAATGAGAAGGAATTGTAGACTTAAAAAACATTCACAGTCTTCTGCATGAGACAGGTGTGTTCAGGGCTGGTGCAACTGGGATGACCCTGAGAGATGGGATGGGGAGGGAGGTGGAGGGGGGTCAGGAAAGGGAACAATGTACACCCATGGCTGATTGATGTCAATGTATGGCAAAAGCCACTACAATTATTGTAAAGTAATTAGCCTTCAAATTAAAATAAATAAATTAAAAGAAAAAAAAAAAAAAAAAAAACATTCACAGCCTAAAAAGCTGACAGGTATGTTCCCTTTGGTACACAACGTTTAGGACTTCCAACCCAGGAGGCAGTGTCTCGAGTAACCCTGAGAGAACTGCTCCAAAGAAGGGAGGGGAGGAGCCAGGTTACATAGAAGTTTTGCAACAAAGGGCAGGTAGTCTGAATATCAAAAGATTAAGATAAATGAAGGAAAACCAGATAACCCTGGTTAAGGAATTTAGACCTTTTCATATATGGAAAGATGCAAGAATCGGGGCTCACTGAAATCATTCCTTTGATATGAAACTTCACATATCTGGGGCCCGTATCCTGTATTTTTACATCCTGTGTTCCCTCAGGGTTCACCATCCGTGGTGGCTGCAACTGTTGATAACTGACAGTGTTTATTCACTGATACAGCAGGCAGTATTCCAATTCTCAGTATTAATCAAACGTTACAAAGTTTAATTATACAAAATGAATAAGTTCTAGGATCTAATATATAATATAGTAGTTATTATATTATATATACATATATAATGTATATATATTGTAGTTAAAAATACTTTAGAGTTAAAAAATAGTTAAAAATATAGTTAAAAATACTATATTGTATACTCTCTAAGAGGTCAAATCTTATGGCAAGTGTTCTTTATCCCAGACACAAAACATAAAGTGTGAGAAGGCATCTGTCAAAATGGCCATCATCAAAAAGTCTATAAACAATAAATGCTGGAGAGGGTGTGGAGAAAAGGGAACTCTCTTGCATTGTTGGTGGGAATTTAAATTGATACAGCCTCTATGGAGAAGAGTATGAAGTTGCCTTAAAATTCAGACTAAAACTACCACATGACCCAACCATCCCACTACTGGGCATAAACCCTTAGGAAACCATAACTGAATAAGACACATGTACTCCAATGTTCATTGCAGCACTATTTACAACAGATAGGCCACAGAAGCAACCTAGATGTCCATCGCTGAATGGATAAAGAAGCTCTGGTTTCTATATACAATGAAGTACTACTCAGCCATAAAAAGACCATATTTGAGTGAGTTCCAATGTAGTGGGTGAACCTAGGGCCTATTATACAGAGTGAAGAAAGTCAGAAAGAGAATATAAACATGCGTATCCTGACACATATACATGGAATCTAGGAGACAGCATTGATGAATGTATTTGCATGGCAGGATGGAGATGCAGACATAGAGGACAGACTTGGTGACACAGGGTGGATGAGAGGGAGGGACAACCGAGAGCAATACTGAAACATACACATTACCATATGGAACATCGACAGCCAATGGGGATTTCCTGTGTGATGCAGGGAGCTCAAACTGGTGCTCTGTGAAAACCTAGACGGGTGGGAAGAAGTGGGAGGTGGGGGGATGTTCAAGGGGGAGGGACATATGTATACCTATGGCCGATTCATGTTGATATATGGCAGAAACCAACACAATAGTGTAAAGCAACTACACTCGATTAAAAATAAACTTAAAAAAGGATGAGAGGGAAATTTGGAGGTAATGGATATGTTTATGGCATAAACTGTGGCGGTCATTTCACAGGAGTAGACTTATCTCCAAACTCATCAATAAATAAATCAGAAAAATACTGGTTAGCAAGGAAAAACTAGCATATCCCAGTTAGGAGTATGCCACTGAATGTCACCATGATGTAGACATCCTCAGTGGATGTAACAGAAGCTCCAAAATGTTTTAAGGGCCCCAATCTTACCTATCTCTCACTTGACCTTTTACATAAACCACTCCCACTTTCATTCATTTAACCACCCAAAAGTGTCTATTCCTTCCCTATTGTTTGCCAAATTATGGTCAAGATAACTTGATTTCAATTATTATTATTATTTTAGTTGCGTGGGCTCTAGATCCCCCACCAAGGGCAGAGTGTGCCAGTCTAGCAGCTTCAAGGCATCATCCCACCTCAAGGGAGTGCCACCCTGATTTCTGGGAAACTCCACAGACAGGAGAAAACATGAATAAACCATCTAATCTGCACAGGGTTTCCCTGTACTGAATAACAGCACAGGACACATTCCATGCCAGCTTCTCATGATTTCTCTCTGATTTACTCACAATCCCAAAGCACAGGCAGACTCAGAAATACTGCAGGTTTGGGTCTCAACCCCCAAAGGAAAGTCCATATCACAATTGAGTCATACAAATTTTTTGGTTTCCAGTGCTTTCATAAAATTTATGTTTATACTATACTATAGGTTATTAAGTGGGCAATAGATTTGTGCCTCAGAACAATATCAGATTAGATCAGTCACTCAGTCGTGTCTGACTATTTGTGACCACATGAATTGCAGCACGTCAGGCCTCCCTGTCCATCACCAACTCCCAGAGTTCACTGAGACTCACGTCCATCGAGTCAGTGATGCCATCCAGCCATCTCATCCTCTGTCGTCCCCTTCTCCTCTTGCCCCCAATCCCTGATGTCTTAAATAGAAACACCTCTTTGCTAAAACAAAAAAGATGCTAACCACTATCTGAGCCTTCATTGAGTCCATCATTTTTGCTGTTGAGGGTGTGAACATTGCAAGAGGTATCAAAACGTGACACACAGACATGAAGTGAGCAAAACGGTGTTGGAAACATGGAGCCGAAAGCTGGAAGCAAGGTTGACTAACACAAACTTTTAATTTGGTAAAGAAAAAGAACAAAGAAAAGAAAAGCAGTACCTGTGAAATACAATAAAGCAACGGGCAACAGAGTGAAGTGTGCCTGTAACTGTTAAGGGCAGTTTCCCATCCCAGGCTTTGTCTTTAACTATGCAGCCCACCATGTGAGAACCTGGTCCCTGGTCACGATTACCACAGCCTCATCCAGCCCGCCATACACACAACTTATAATTACTTCCCACCGAAAGACTTATAACTTTCCCAAGGCCCACCACTACCTTGCGTCAGGGAATTCACATTTGACTGCTGTCATGTCACCATTTCCTTTACATGACAGCTACTTCTCGACTCTATGATTTTATGGTCAGTGGCTAGATCTTTTCCTCAGCTCTCCAAGTACTAGCATGGAGTCTTCTATGAGCAGAGGCTCAATTGCTGTTTAGGGAATAAATGAGCCTGTGAGCATGAGGATGAATTTCTTAGAATTTAATTTTACATTTTTGAATTAACGAAGCATACACAGTCACTTATAATTTTGTAAAAACACAACTAGAAAATATGAGGAAACAAAATACCATCCATCTTACTTTCCCTCTATTTCTTGATCCCACATATTGCACTGCTTAATTTTTCATATTGTCAAGGAAATAACATATTGTAATGCCATGTTATCTTGCACCAGCTTATTAAATAAGATGGAAGCTTTACCATTTGTTTAACACAACAGAGAAACTCTTATCCTTAAGACCGATAAACAACAGTAAGTGTGACTCATGTCATTGGTACACTTAGATTATAAGCTTTGAGAAGCAACCTTTGAAAGTAGCAAGAACATAAAAACACAGATTTATCGCTAAATTCCTCATACAGAACACAAACCCCAAGGAAATTATACACTGTGCACCCTCTGGGAAGCCCAATTCTATACTACTTATAGAACACTGAATGCTATCTTCAGCCACAAAGTACAGAATTTGGCTCAGCTTCATTAGGTGTGGGAAGAATTGCTGGAGGAACACTGGGCCCTCTCTTCCTCACCTCTCAAAGCTGTGATACCCAGGATCTCTGATAGCTGACAGAAAGGGTGGGGTTGGGGGGAGGGAAGAAGACTGGCGGGGTGTTCTACAGTCCTCAGAGTCCCCATCTTCGTATCTCTCAGAGTCTGACACTCCTCCATTTCCTGAACTGTGTCCACAAGCCTCCAAAGTTTCACCTCTTAGAGATCGGCAGGGGAGAAGTCCGGGAATTGAGTGCATGGGTGCCGCTTTGTGTCTCCATCTTTACTGCCCCATGCCTCGTTCGCACTCGGCGCTCTCCCAGTGACTGGAGTTAGGGCCTAGGTTTTCTTCATTTACAGAATCAAGTAATCGCTTGTCTTACAGAATGTCTTCAATCAAGATGTACCGAAGAAATTGGCCTAAGAAAGTTGTAGAACCATCCCCTTCCGATCACAGAGATGAGACTTTGGAAGTTATCTTTGTTACAGGATGGGGGAATGGTCCCTTGAGTCCACATTCAGGTCCTCACCTTGCCTTCACATCAGTCCTGGGAATCCACTCTTAGCCACATGAACACGCTGAACATCAGTCCGAGCTCTTCGCCACCAGCACGGAAGTTTTGCAGAGACCCTTCCGGCTATGGCTGCCCTGTGCACAATCTCTGAGGGATGATGGAAGGGGCGGGGCTCTGTGGGGACCGCGTCATTCAGTGTTCAGCCATCCCTGGGTCATCCCTTAGGGTCCTCACCATGCCGTCTGTCAAGAGCCCTGGACCCTTCGCACTACGGACTTGAGTCCTCCTGCCCCCAAACGAAGCCCTCACCTCTCTGAGTCCCTAGTGGGGAATCAGGGCACTTCTCTGTGCATGTCTCCTTGACAGGGGCAGAGCCACTCCGTGAGCCTTCCTCCTTGGTGGGAGAGACCCTCTCATCAGCACTGATGGTCCTCATCTTCCCGGTGGTGATGGCCATGATGCCACCCTCCTCAGAACGGGGGTTCCATCCATTCCCTCGCTGAGACCAGATAGAAATGAAGAGGCTTCTCATCCCTATAACTCTGCCTGGAGCCTCTGGGGTTAGGAATAGGGGCAGGGGTCTGTAAAGCCTCCTCATTTGTGGGTCTAGTGATACTTCTTTCTTCACTCAGGGACCTCACCATGGTCCTGGCCAGTCCTGGGACCTGACCCTCCAACCTGAGATTCTCCCTCTACTGAACTGAGGCCACTTTTCTTAGACTGAGACTTTGACCTCACAGAGAGCTACAAGGATCATAAGACGGAATGTCCTGTCTGGGCATTCTAGGCCTGAGAGCAAGTTTGGGTAGGTCTCTGAATGACCTGTATTTTACGGTGCTTGTCTCTCCAGTCCTCACCTATGGGAGCCCAAATTTTGTCTATCTCTTGGATTAAAGGATTCCTGGGGAGCACCACATTCCAGCAAACTCTTCAGCAGTGTCCCTAATGCAAACCTTACAGTTTCATGTCCCAGACTTGATCTGAGATGGGTAAAATAACACAGAAGGCAGAGGGCAAAATGGGGTGTCTTCCCAGAGAAAAATGCTGCTCCATCCTTTTCAAAAGCCAGAGTCAGTCTCTTTTCATGACTTGTTTTAATTGATTGACAGGCATACTTTTCAAACATTGTACTGCACGTAATCATGCGTCACAAATACTGTGTTTTGTTACAAACTGAAAGTTTATGGTAACCATGCATTGAACACATCTATGGCATCATTTCCCAACATCATGTATTCACTTGGGGTCCCTGTTCCACATGTTGTTAATTCTTTAATATTTTAAACTCTTTCCTTATTTTGTTTCTTATGGTGCTCTGATCAGTTGTCTTTGTTACTATTGTAACTGCCTTACATTTGTAAATTAAGCTATGTGCATTTTTTAGACATCTTCTAGTAAGTGTACAATAGGCTTAACAAGTTTTATAAGCACTGGGAATCCCCCAAATTCCTAATGATTTATTCTATGGCAATTTTCACTTTATTGCAGTGATCTAGAACCCAAGTCACCATATCAGAGATGAGTACAATTCTAAAGGAAAAAAACCATCCAAGATGGTTTTGTGCTATTCTGAATGAGGTTATCTGACACTGCGCAGAGGACGATCTTCCTGTCCCTATCATCTGTTTCTCTTCTTTATTCCTGTCATTTATTGATGTAGCCTTCAAGGCTTTGTGACTAAAGAAGTGTATTGGAATATATCCAGGGTCCTTACTTTTATCCCAAGATACATTTGAGTGTTAAGGAACACAAGCTCTGTTTTAGGGCAAGAGGATTATAACAGCATCGGATCTAGAGGAATTCAGAGAGGAATCTAATTCCAGGCCTATCAGTCACTAGTGTTCCCCAGCAAGGGCTCACTGCCTGATGCACATAGCAGCCAATACTATGGAACAGGCTTGAGAGAAAAACTTTAATCCAAGGTGGATTAGCAAGAAGACAAAAGTGGGGCTCTCAAATCTGTCTCCTCAATCCAGAGTTTGAGGTAAAATGAAAGGGTTTAGGGGAACTGCAAACTTGGAACCTAATTGGCTACTTTTGAATTAGTTCATGTAAGCTATTCATGCTGCTAGAAGCCCGATTTTCTGTATTGAAGGACTTCATACAGTTCTCCCCTGGCAACATTCCTACTCTGAGAGTTCCACAGTCTGAACCCTCTTGGTTCTGCAGTCATCCTGGAAACATAGGCTCCATTTTAGCACATGCATAGTGCTGCCTCTAAAAATAACTCAAGGTTTGGTTAATCAACAACCTGTTTTAAGGAGGCAAAACCACTTTAAACTGGTCAATGCTTTATGCTTCAATCCCCCCATTTCTCTTTGTACATTCTTCAAGCTTGTGGGAAATCATCCTCAATTTGGTTAATGAGTCTCAAATTCTGTAGAAAATGATAATCCCAGGTCCCAGAGTTTTGTACCACCAGGACTGGAGTGTTACATAAGCACTGACAAGGTTGGATTAATTGGTATTTAAGAAAGGTGATTATCAGAGGCTTTGTTTCCTTCACATGTCTCTTTTCAGGCTATTGCTTCAAGTTTGGTGTTTTGGTGCCTGGATGGAATTTATTACTATTGGGTCATCTATCTTGGCTCTTCCTGGCCACTCCTCAGCCCAAACTGAGCTCTGCAGTTGACTGACCAATTTCTTCCACTGTAGTGCTCAAAATAGTTTACCTTTTGGCCAGCAAACAGAGCCTGGACCAACTGTATTTAACCAATGCTTGCTGCCTCTTCCCAGCCTTCATGGATTGAAGTCGATGTCAACCAGCACTCTTATCAGGAACTTGATGTCTCCCTGGAAAGTCCTTGCATCCTTGGGAGCTGTAGGAAAGCCTTCAGGGCTTCTCTGTGGCTCAGAGTGCTTTGTTCCTCTCTAGGAAGAAAATGGGCAAACTTGAGTCATCGCCCCTTAATTTAGGACCCAATTCCATCTCCTAGTTTGGTTTCTGGAAAGCGTTGGCTGTATGAGTTCCCTGGAGAAACCACTGAGAAGAATGGACAGTCTCAAGGTGACCAGCTTGGATCTGAGGGTTCACTTAAAGAACCCTGAAAAGTTTTCCATTATTATATGTGGTTGTCAAACTGTAGCTTGAAAGGCACATGTGCTACCCAGCTTCCAAGGAATCTGTCCCACCAGTTCCAAGACTGGAGCCCATTGGGTCACAGGCTCCTAGTATTTCTGCCCGGCCATGTGCTGAGGGCATGCTTGTCTACTGAGGAGGGTCCTATAGAAGTTCAGGCTCTGTCTCAGTCTCCACAGAGAAAAACTTACCTGGTGAGTAGGAGGCTGAGACAGTGATTGCATCCCGTTGAAGAAAGTGAAAGAGGAAGCTGTCTTAGACTCAGGCAGAGCTGACTTTCAGAGAGCAATTCAGGAGCACACACATTCAAACACCAATTTCCTCACTTCCTTTCTGAGCATGCTGGGGTTTAATCTTTGTGGTAGATGACCAAAATACTTTACCCCTCCAGCAGAGATCACCGACAAGCAAATCTAGATGTCTGGGCAATTTCCAGGGGAAATATATTCATTCCAAGGCCTCTATGTAGCCCATGGCCCTTAAGACCACAACCAATGGCTATTTTTCCTGGTAAAATTTCATTTTTAACATCACGCATGCACAAATATATAAAAGTAGTTCAGTACTGCTGCTAAGTCACTTCAGTCGTGTCCAACTCTGTGTGACCCCATAGACGGCAGCCCACCAGGGTACAGCATCCCTGGGATTCTCCAGGCAAGAATACTGGAATGGGTTGCCATTTCCTTCTCCAATGCATGAAAGTGAAAAGTGAAAGTGAAGTCCCTCAGTCGTGCCTGACTCCTAGCGACCCCATGGACTGCAGCCCACCAGGCTCCTCCATCCATGGGATTTTCCAGGCAAGAGTACTGGAGTGGGGTGCCATCAGAGCCAACTCCTATTAGCCAATCCCAACACATAAAACAGTCAGACACAGACAAACATAGGCAATTAAATACAAAGGCCTGGGACCTTAAGCCAGTGTCAGAGCTCTAACCCAATCACTCGAGCACCTCAGTAGCTCTAACCTCTGACATTGTCCTCTTTTGGGTGGGTCTTTAACCCACGACTGTAGCCTTAGGATTCAAATCAGACAGAAGAAACTCTCCTAGGTGGGACTCTAACCCACAGTGGTGTTGTCCTTCTTCAATCAATTCGTCATGTCTGACTGTGCAACCCAATGTACTGCAGCATACCAGGCTTCCCTGTCCTTCACTTTCTCCTCGGGTTTGCTCAAACTCATGCCCATTGAGTCAGTGATGCCATCCAACTGTCTCATCCTCTCTAACACACAGTCCTGATGAGATTATTAGACTACATATAGCACATTTAGTTACAGGCATATTTTAAGGAGTTTACTCACCCCAAAGATGTCTGATCCAGGAGCTGTTTCCTTCCTTAAAAGTGAAAGGAGCCCCAGAAGCCAGAGGAGCCCAGAGTGCCATGGCTAGGAAACAGGAACCCAAGAGCCAACTCTCTAGACAAACTCAGTATAGGTGGCCACTCAGGGTTGGTGTTGAGGGCCCACCAGGGGCTACAGTGCATCAAGCAGATGGTCACAAGTCCTAAACCTCAGCAAGGCTGCCCAAACTCACGGAACATGGGCTCAAGCCCGATGCTCAGAGAAGTCAATACTTAATGCAAGAGCTTTAGAGAAAAGAGCTTTACTGCAAGGCCAACCAATGCAGGAGGCAAGGTATCAGATCTCTCTCCAATCCAGGAGCCTGGGTGCAATTGAAGGGGTCTCGGGAATTTCTAATTGGAAGCTAATTGGCTAGTCTTCAATTTCATTTCAGCTACTCAGGTTACAGGAAGCCAGGTTTTCCTCATTGAAGGATTTCTCACTTTGTAAATGGCCCGGGGCAATATTTCTCTTCTCTGAGTTTTGCAGACTGAAGAGCTTGGCTCCAGGGTCATCCTGAGGTCATGTGTTCCTTCTTGGACACATTCAGTTCTTTCTTTGTAAAATGACTCAAGGTGTGACTAATCAACAATCTATTTGAGAGGGTCAAACCAGTTTCAGCTGGTCAATTGTTTCACGTGCTGTTTCACTAGCCCCCTGAACTCCAGCACATTACCCAAACTCCAAGACAAAGATAATCACAGTGCACTAAATGTTGCCTAGCAAGGACAAGCATGCAACATTCCCATCACAGGATGTAACATAGAATGTGCCTGAGGTAGAATCTTTCCCAGCTGGAAACAACTCAGAGTTCTTAGAATTTTTGTCATTGACCAGTTATCTTCCCTCCCAGATACCAGTTCATCTAAATAATGAATATTTCCACATATTTAAGTACTAACAAGAAACAGAGAACTTGCCTAGAAGTTGCCCAATTACACACAAGATAAAATAATCGAGTAGGTCCTTAAGGAGAGGTCTCTGGCTCCCTCAACTCAGTGTAAAGGTCACCAATCCAGGAGACTGTGGATTTTCTGAGGCCCTCCATCTGAGGATCTGGCTGTGCTCACCACTCCCACTGTCTGGGAGTAGCCCACCAGGCAACTTCAGCCTTCGCTGAAGGCTTTACATTTTCCTAAGGCTCCAAAGCAAGACTGTGTATTAAAAAAATGGAGACATCCGTTTGCCGACAAAGGTCCCTGTACTCAAAGCTATGGTTTTTCCGGTAGTCATGTATGGATGTGAGAGTTGGACCATAAAGATGGCAGAGCGCTGAAGAATTGATGCTTTCAAACTGTGGTGCTGGAGAAGATTCTTGAGAGTCCCTTGGACAGCAAGGAGATCAAGCCAGTCCATCCAAAAGGAAATCAACCCTGAGTATTCATTGGAAGCACTGATGCTGAAGCTGAAGCTCCAATACTTTGGCCTCCTGATGTGAAGAGCCGACTCATTGGAAAAGACCCCGATGCTAGGAAAGAAAGATTGAGGGCAGGAGAGGAGTGGGCAGCAGAGGAGAAGATGGTTGGAAGGCATCACTGACGCAATGGACATGAGTTTGAGAAAACTCTAGGAGACAGTGAAGCACAGAGAGGCCTGATGAGCTGCAGTCTATGGAGTCACAAAGAGTGGGACATGACTTAATGACTGAACAACAAGAAGGCTCCAAACTGCCTCACTGCAGGCCATTTACACTTGCTTTCAACTCCAACTGCCTGCCCCCCCTTACCCCTGCTTTTGACTTGTTCTTTCAGCAGTCCCCAACCTTTTTGGCACCATGGACTGGTTTTGTAGAAGACAATTGTTCCACAGACTTGGAGTGGGGGATGATTTTGGGGTAATTCAAGCACAGTACATTTATTGTGAACTTTATTTCAAATGTAAATGCCACTGCTGATCTCACAGGAGGTACTGGTCCAAGGCCTGCAGGTTGGGGACTGCTGCTTTTGGTCAGAGAGTATCTCACCATATTTTTATGTAATAGTACCTCCTAGATTCTAAAATTCAACGGGCAGGGGCTAGATCTTGTTCTGGTGGTTGCTGTTGTTCCATTTAAAAAAAAACAAAAACAAAAACAAACCATCCATAGTACTAGTAAGCATCCAAAAAGCTCATTCTCAGAACTTCCCTGGTGATCCAGTGGATAAGACTCCCTGAACAATTAATGTAACATCTACCCTTTTAGAAAATCTTTAAGTGTACAATATGGAATTGTTAACTATAGGCTCTATGCTACACGGTATATTCCTAGAAATTATTCACTGTGTATAACTGAAAATCAGTGCCCTTTGACAATCACTTCCTCATTACACCTCCTCCCAGCCCCTGGCAATCACCATCCTACTCTGCTTCTATCAGTTTGCCTATTTTAGATTCCTCATTTAAGTGATATCATCTATTTCTCCTTCTGTGTCTGGATTATTTCACTTAGCACAATGTCTTCTGGGTCATCTCTGTTATTGCAAATGACAAAGTTTCCTTTGTTTAAGGCTGAATAATACTCCATTATAGGCTTCACAGGTAACTCAGTGGTACAGAATCCACCTGCCAATTTGGGACACACAGGAGACTTGCGTTCAATCCCTTGATTGGGAAGATCCCCTGGAGGAGGAAATGGCAACCATTCCACTATTCTTCCCTGGGAAATCCCATGGTCAGAGGAGCTTCGTGGGCTACAGTCCATGGGATAGAAAGAGTCAGACACAACTGAGTGACTGAGAACACACACACACAACACTCCGTGATATGTATATACCATATATTTATCCATTCATCCATCAAAGGACATTTAGGCTGCTTCCCTGTTTTGGTTATTGTGAATAATGCTGCAACAAATACGGGAATACTGATATCTCTTGGAGAGTGTAATTTTAACTCCTTTGGATAGATACCCAGGAGTGGTTTGCTGAATCATACGGTAATTCAATTTTTAATTTTTTGAGGAACCTCAATACTGTTTTCCACAGTGGCTTTACCCATTGACATTCTCACTAACAGTATAAAAGAGTTCTTTTCTAAATGCTTGCACTTAATCAGCTTACTCTCTACTGGAGAGCAGGGCAATCAAAATTTCAAATTATTGTTGTGGCAAACACATTTAACATTAAATCTACTCTTAAATTTTTAGGCACACAGCACAGTACTGTTAAAAACAGGTACACTGTTGCACAGCAAATCTCTGGAATTTATTCATCTTGAATAACTGAAACATAATACCAAGTGAAAAGCAACTGCCCATTTCTCCCTCCTGTGGCCCGTCTGTGTTTCTATGTGTTTAAAGACTTTAAATACCTCATATAAGTGGAACCATGCAGCATTTGTTCTTCTGTGACTGGCTTATTTCATTTAGAATAATGTCCCTGTGGTTTCTCCATGTTGTCCCATATAACAAAATTTCTTTCCTTTTTAAGGTGAAATTATATCTCCTTGTCTGTGTCTACCACATTTTCTTTATCCATATATCTGTTGGTAGATATTTGGGTTGTTACCATATACTGGCTATTGTAAATAATGGTGCAATGAACACAGGAGTGAAGATGTCTCTTCAAGATACTGATTTCACTTCCTTTGGATAAACAATTAACCCTTGCATCATGTGGAGTTTAGAGGCACCAAACCCCCATGCCGTCAAAACCCCCTGTATTCTTTTGACTCTGTCCACACATAACTAATAATAACCTACTGTTGACTGGAAGCCTGACTGACAAACAGTCAATGCTTATTTTGTATACTATAAGTATTTTCTACTGTATACTTATGCTAAAGTAAGCTAGAGACAGCAAAATGTTATTAAGAAAATCATAAGAGAAAATATAACAGTACTGTGTTTATCAGTACTACAGGATTACAGCATCCATTTACAAGAATTGTCTGTCAGTACCTACATCTATATTGTCTTACTGACACAAAGGACTATAGATACAAGACACTATATATCAAAACTGAAAACATAATGTGAAAAGAAATTCATATTTAGTTACAGGTATAATGATTCAAGCATTGACCATGAAGAAGAAGAAATATAATTGCTTTATAGTAGCCTAGTGTCGGAGAAGGCAATGGCACCCCACTCCAGTACGCTTGCCTGGAGAATCCCATGGATGGAAGGAGCCTGGTGGGCTGCATTCCGTGGGGTCGCTAAAAGTCGGACATGACTGAGCAACTTCACTTTCACTTTTCACTCTCATGCATTGGAGAAGGAAATGGCAACCCACTCCAGTGTTCTTGCCTGGAGAATCCCAGGGACGGGGGAGCCTGGTGGGCTGCCATCTATGGGGTCGCACAGAGTCGGACACCACTGAAGTGACTTAGAAGTAACAGTAGCAGCAGCCTAGTGTACTTGATAGGATTGCTTCGTGGTAGCTGAGAATATGCAGTAGTGAATGAATCACTAAAATTTTTTTATATCATACACTATTATGGTCATATTTATAATAGAGTACTGAAAACATTGTTAGTTTAAGAGAAAACACCTGTGATGACAGCTTGATATGCATTTATGTTCATCCACTCACAAGAGAGAGGTAGGACAATGCACAATAATATAATTCCTTGAAAGTAAAGTCATAAAACAGTAAAAAAAAATGAAACATTATTAATTTTATATTAAATATCACTCACCTTCTGCCTATGCAATGGTAGGCTATCCATTTCAATACAAGTCTTGCACGCAACGTTCTACATGATGAATCCTTAGCTGGTGGTGATGATGAAGATGATGACACAGAAACATCTCATACAGTCCTTGCCTACAGTTATTAGCTCTTAGAACAAAGACACTCACACACATACTCAACAGATAAGCTGATTACCCGTACGGCACAATGAGTATTTACTACTCATTGACTGGAAGTGGATCATCATGAAGGTCTTCATTCCTGACACCTTCTTGCTGAGTAGGCTGAAGAGGAGGAGGAAGAGGAGGGGTTGACCTTGATGAGTGGCAGAGATGGAAGAGCAGAGGAGGTGGAAGGGGAGGCAGGCACACTCAGTGTACCATTATGGAAATACATTGTAATTTCTGTCTGAAGATTTTGCTTTTTCATTTCTCTAAAAACGTTTCTGTGTGTTATCAGTCCTCCTTCCACCACTTGCTTTCTTTTCAGTGCCTTTATCATAGAAGGGTCCATGCCATACAAGAGTCAAAAGCAGTCTTGAGTCCTCAGAACACTTCTGCCAGATTGTCTAATGTCAATTTGTTTTCTGGCACTGCTTCTTCTACATCTTGTTCCTCATCATCCAGCTCTGTTTGGGAACCATTCATCTCCATGAAGTGGTATATTGTTAATTCCTCTGCTGTAGGGTCTGTTAGCTCTTGGGTTTTTCCAAGATCTGTATTTTGGGACTCTGCACCCCCTCCCACCCTTTCATGTCATATCCACAGTTTCTTTCATGATTTCCTTGACTCTGTCACAAATCCTGTGAAGGCATACACAACACCTGGACTGTTTTCTTTAGAAGGAATTTATTGTTTTGGGCTTTCATTTTTTTTTTTTTTTTTTTTGTAACAACAATCACATCTTCAGTTGTGTAATCCTTCCAGAGTTCATGATGTTCTATCAGGGTTCTCTTCCATAGCATTGACAATCATTTCCATACAGTACCCTGTGTAATGAGCCTGAATGGTCCTTTTGACCCTCTGATCTATAGGCTGACTTACAGATGTTGTGTTTAGAGGAAAGGAGACCACCGAAAGGAAAGTTCGGTGTTGAACTCACAGGGTTCTTGGTGACCAAGGGCATTGTCCAATATCAAAAGAATTTTAAAAGGCAGTCCCTTACTGGCAAGGTACTTCCTGAATTCAGGGACAAAGCACTGACGAAACCAATCCTCCCCAAGGTTTCATGCTGTCCAGCCTTCTTGTTGTACAACTGAAACACTGGCCGATGATGTTTATAGTTTACCTTTAAAGCTCAGGGTTAGCAGCTGTATAGGTTAGGGGAGTCCTGATCATTTGCACAAAAACCTGATGACATTTGCACAAAATCAGAGAATTAGCCTATCTCTGTCTCAATCCTGGAGCTCATTTCCCTTCCTTGCCAATGAATGTACTTTGTGGCATTTCATCCAGAATAGGGTACTTTCATCTGCCTTAAAACCTGTCCAGACAGATCTTTCTCCTCAGTGATTTTCTTTTTTAAATCTTACTGGAGTATATTTAATTTACAATATTGTGTTAGTTTCAGGTATACTGCAAAGTGATTCAGTTATTCATATACATATATGCATCCTTTTAGAGAATCTTACCTCATATAAGTTATCACAGAATATTGAGTTTCCTGCTCTATACAGTAGGTCCTTGTTGGTTATCTACCTTATATACAGTAGTATGTATATGTTCATCCCAAGCTCCTGATTTATCCCTCCCTGACAAGTTTTCTCCTATTTCCTCTTTGGTAACCATAACTTCACCTTTGATATCTGTTCAGTCTGTTTATATTTTCTAAAGAAGTTCATTCGTATAATTTTTTTTAAAGAACTACATTTTCAGATGAGAACAAGATGGCAGAGGAATAGGTGGATGTGGAGTACATCTCTCTCCATGGATACATCAGGACTACACCTTCAGACACAGAAGTGCATGCAGAACACCAGCTGAGAGTGGACAGGAGTACCTGACCAGCAGAAAAGAATATACAGAACCAGGCAAAACTTGGTAGGAGGAAGGAACTAGGGGAAAAAACAGGAGTGTTAGTAGGACTGGACCTGCCCTCGGCAGGTGGGGGCACTGAAGCAGGGGTTTGATCCCCACATCAGGGCAACTGTCTGAGTCAGAGATAAAACATTTAAGGCTGAGAGTGAAACAGCTGGTCTGTGGCAGCCTAAATGGAATGAGAATCAGACAGTCTTTGCCGCACCCATACATACCCTAGACAGGGATGCAGGTCCCCTAGAAGGCACAGCAGCTTGGAACTGGAGTTTAGGAATTGTGGAGCAATCCTATGGCGAGGGCTGCTGTTGACCGTGGAGAGAACAATTGGGGGGGTGTGAGAGGAGATTGTGGTGGGAAATGCCTGTGGAGGAAAGAGAGGCAGCCATGGAAGCAAGGCAATACTACTGAGTCACATATAGAGAGTGGAGCCATCACCATAGCCTCTCTCCCCCAACATGCCAGCATCGACAGCTGAAGAATAGAAAGCCTGGCCCATCAAACGCCTGACGCACTGAACTACAGAATAGGATCACACCCAGGGTGTCCCTTTAAGTGCCTGACATGCCAATCTACAGAGTAGAGCCCCAGCCCGGGGGGGACCCGCTATGTGCCTAATGTACACAACAGAGAAGGACCGCAGGTAAGGGAGCCCTCTAAGTGCCTGAATGGGAAGAGCTACAGAGAAAGACTAGCCAAAGAGGCCTTCTGATCACCAGCTACAAGAAACTTGAAAAAAGACTCTGATACGGCCACAACTCCTGCAGTGGAGGCAGTCCATGTCCCTGCACACTTGGTGATGCCAGGGTCCCACAACCCAAGTAGCTGTGCCATCTTCACAATCAACCCTCACTGGGGCTAAGCTGCCACGGGCAAAACAGTCTTGTGTCCATGCATGTAGGGTTGCTCCATTCATGTCCAACTCTTGCAACCCTGCGGACTGTAGCCTGCCAGGCTTCTCTGTCAGGGGGGTTAGGGAGGAAAGAATACTGGAGTGTATTGGCCAATACTGGTTGCCATACCCCTCTAGAGCACTATATTTCCTGCTGCCCTAGCTACCAACTCTCCTGAGTACCTGGTGATGCCAGAACCCCTGTGACCCAAGCAGCTGCAGCACCTCCACATCTGGCCCTCATTGGGGCAGACCTCAGTCCTCCAGGGCAGCCTCAGGAGTAACCCCAGTGGATGACTCACATGCAGAGGTGGAAATAAAACCACAATTGAAACCCAGGGGCAGTGTGGCTAAGGAAGAAGACCCAAAACCTTCCCACCAGCTGTACAAGCTGCAGATGAAATCCACACAATCAACTAGGCAGACTCTGTGTCTATGGAATATATAAAAGGTCATTCAGAGCTCCCGCAAAAGAAAATGCACTAGTTCTGATAGCTGTGGACATTGGAGGCAAGAACACAGAGTAGTAGGACCAGATTAGAATCTGAGCTGCCCCCACAGCAGGTCCAGAGACCAGCACAGTGTTGGAGGGCATCCTAGGGAGGTGAGGTGGACTGTGGCTCCCAGCGAGGGAAAGAACTCTGACAGCAGTGATTCAAGAAAACATTCACTATTCTTATGTTTTGACTTGTTCTGTAGATTCTTTTGGATGTTTTTCTTTTTCTTCCCCCTACCCCTGCTGTAGTTTTCAATTTTATTGGCGCTATTAAATCTATTTAAGCTTTTGGGTTTGTCTGTTGTTGTTTTTTTTTTTTTTTTTTTTTTTAGTCACACTTTTTTCTGTTGTTATAAACCTCTGCCTCTGCGTTGGGTTTTTGCAGTTCTGTGGAGTTTTCCTTTTTTTTTTTTTCTTTCTTTTTTTTATTTTAATTTTTTAAGCTATTATTATTTATTCTACATATATTCCTTTGTTTGCTTTTCCTACTGTTCTTTCGCCCTTGCAGTTAATCTTTAATGTATATAAATCTTCTTTATCTACCTCTATTTAACTTTACATATCTATTCTTTCTTTCCTTTCCTCTCAATGCATTTGTTACTTTTGTTTTCATTGCTTTATTCTCCACTTGCCATCTTGCTTTAGTTTTGTTTTCCAGTTTGTGCTTTAGTAAGTTTTGTTCTTAAATTGTAGATATGATTTTTGGTTTCTTTTGTTTGTTGGGTCAATCTATTGTACTTTATTTTCATTGGACTGTTTTGATTTTGCTTATGGGTTTATATGTATATGTGTATATTCCCTTATTTTAATTATTATTTGCCTGATTTTGTAACTGCCATTTGCCTTGGGTTCATCTTTGGTTTCTTGTTTTTGAGTATTTGTTTTAATCTCATTTAATGCCATAACAAATCACTTGTGGAATCTTCATTCCTGACAGAGGTCAAGCCCTGAACCTTTGGACTGGGAGTACTGACTGCAAGACCCTAGATAACTGGAGAACTAACCCTGCTGCTGCTGCCCTAGGGAGTATCAAATAGTGAGAACTCACACAAAAGAAACCACCTGAACACAAGACCCAGCATCACCCAGCCACCTGTAGCACCCTCTGCAGGACACCTCATCTAAACAACAAACAAAACAAAAATACAAACCCAATCATCAGCAGACAGGATTACCAACCTCACTGAGCCTTGCCCATTAGAGGAAAAACAAACAAACAAACAAAACATCTCAGCACAAATCGCACCATATACAAGGTTACACAAACCACTGGGCCAACCTTAGGAGGGCATGAGCCAAAAGGAAGAAAGAATTCAACCGTGAAGCCTGGGAAAAGGAGACCTCAAACAAACAAACAAAAAAGAAAGGAAAGGCAAAAAAATACTACACAAGTGAAAGAACAAAGTATAAACACAGAAGTCCAAATAAATGAAGAGGAAATAGTCAAACTACCTGAAAAAGAATTCAGAATAATGAGAGTAAAGATGATCAAAAACCTTGAAAACAAAATGGAGAAAATTCAAATATCAACTAACAAAGCTCTATAAGAATTAAAGAATAAGCATGCCGAAACAAACAACACAATTACTGGAATTAAAAATATGCTAGAAGGAATCAAGAGCAGAATATCTGAAGCAGAAGAACGAATCAGAGAGCTGGAAGAGAAAATGATGGAAATAACTTCTGAAGAACAGAATAAGGTAAAAGGAATGAAAAGAACTGAGGATAGTCTCAGAGACCTCTGGGACAATATCAAACGTACCAACAGTCGAATTATAGGGGTCCCAGAAGAAGAAGAGAAAAAGAAAGGGGATGAGAAAATTTTCCAAGAGATTATAGTTGAAATTTTCCCTAACATGGAAAAGGAAATAGCCCATCAAGTCCAAGAGGTGTAAGGAGCCCCATACAGGATAAATCCAAGGAGAAACATGCCAAGATACATACTAATCAAACTAACAAAGATTAAACACACACACAAAAAGAATATTAAAAGCAGTAAGGGAAAAACAACATGTGGCATACAAGGGAAACCCCATGCATCTAACAGCTGATATTTCAGCAGAAACTCTGCAGGCCAGGAGGGAAGGGCAGGATATATTTTAAGTTCTGAAAGGGAAAAATCTACAACCAAGATTACTGTACCTGGCAAGGATCTCATTCAAAAGTGATGGAGTAATAGAAAGCTTTTCAGACTAGCAGAAGTTAAGAGAATTCAGTACCACCAAACCAGATTTACATCAAATGTTAAAAGGACTTATATAGTCAAGAAATACAACAGAAGAAAAAGATCTACAAAATCACACCCAAACAATTAAGAAAATGGAAATAGGAGCATATATATCAATAATTACTTTAAATATAAATGGATTAAAGGCTCCAACCAAAAGACAGATTGGCTGAATGGATACAAAAACAAAACCCATATATATGCTGTCTACAAGAAACCCACTTCAGACCTAAAGACACATATAGACTGAAAGTGAGAGGATGGAAAAATATATTCCATGCAAACAGGAAGGAAAAGAAAGCTGGACTATCAGTCCTCATATCAGACAAAATAGACCTTAAAATAAAGAAGATTACAAGAGATAAGAAAGGACACTACATAATGATCAAGGGATCAATCCAAGAGGAAGACATAACAATTGTAAATATCTATGCACCCAACATAGAAGCACCTCAATACATAAGACAAACACTGCTGCTGCTGCTGCTGCTAAGTCACTTCAGTCGTGTCCGACTCTGTGCGACCCCATAGACGGCAGCCCACCAGGCTCCCCCATCCCTGGGATTCTCCAGGCAAGAACACTGGAGTTGGTTGCCATTTCCTTCTCCAATGCATGAAAGTGAAAAGTGAAAGTGAAGTCGCTTAGTCGTGTCTGACTCTTAGCGACCCCATGGACTGCAGCCTACCAGGCTCCTCCGCCCAAGGGATTTTCCAGGCAAGAGTACTGGAGTGGGGTGCCATTAAGAAATTGACAGTAATACAATAATAGTAGGAGACTTTAACATCCCACACACACCAATGGACAGATCATCAAAACAGAAAATTAATAAGGAACACAAGTCTTAAATGATACATTAAATGAGATGGATCTCATTGATATCTTCAGCACATTCCATCCAAATGCAGAAAAATACACCTTCTTCTCAAGTGTACATGGAACATTCTCCAGGATAGACCACATCCTGGGTCACAGATCAAACCTCAGTAAATTTAAGAAAACTGAAATTATATCAAGCATCTTCTCTGACAACAATGCTATGAGACTGCTGCTGCTGCTAAGTCACTTCAGTTGTGTCCAACTCTGTGCGACCCCATGAACTGCAGCCCATCAGGCTCCCCCGTCCCTGGGATTCTCCAGGCAAGAACACTGGAGTTGCCATTGCCTTCTCCAATGCATGAAAGTGAAAAGTGAAAGTGAAGTTGCTCAGTCGCGTCTGACTTAGCGACCCCATGGACTGCAGCCTACCAGGCTCCTCCATCCATGGCGTTTTCCAGGCAAGAGTACTGGAGTGGGGTGCCATTGCCTTCTCCAGCTATGAGACTAGATACCAATTACAAGCAAAAACTTTAAAAAACAGAAACACATGGAGAATAAATAATATGTTTCTAAATATCCAACAGGTTACTGAAGAAAGCAAAAGAGAAATCAAAAAATTTCTAGAAACAAATAACAATGAAAACATGACAACTGAATACCTATGGGATGCAGCAAAAGCAGTTCTAAGAGGGAAGTTTATAGCAATACAATCCTACCTCAAAAGACAAGAAAAACATCAAATAGACAACTTAACTACACTTAAAACAACTGGAAAAAGAAGAACAAAAAATATCCCAAAATTAGAAAAAGGAAACAAATCATAAAGATCAGAGCAGAAATAATTGAAAAAGAATTGAAAGAAATAATAGGAAAGATTAATAGAACTAAAAGTTGGTTCTTTTAGAAGATAAAGCTGACAAACCTTTAGCCAGACTCATCAAGAACAAAAGAGAGAAGAATCAAATCAATAAAATTAGAAAGGAAAATGAGAGGTTACAATAGATAATGTAGAAATACAAAGGATTATAAGAGGCTATTATGAGCAACTGTATGGCAATAAAATGGATAACCTGGAAGAAATGGACACATTCTTAGAAAATTCAATCTTCCAAGAATAAAACAGGGAGAAAGAGAAATTATGAATGACCCAATTACAAGCACTGCAGTTGAAGCTGTGATTAAAAATCTTCCAAAAAACAAAAGCCCAGGACCAGGTGGCTTTACAGGAGAATTCCATCAAACATTTAGAGAAGAGCTAATGCCTATACTTCTAAAACTCTTTCAAAAAATTGCAGAGGAAAGAACACTTCCAAACTCATCCTACAAGGCCACTATCACCCTGATACCAAAACCAGACAAAGACAACACACAAAAAAAGAAAAGTACAGGTCAATATCACTGATGAACATAGATACAAAAATCCTCAACACAATTTTAGCAAACAGAATTCAGCAACACATCAAAAAGCTCATACACCATGATCAAGTTGGGTTTATTTCAGGGATGCAAGAATTCTTTATTGTATGCAAATCAATCAATGTGATACATCATATTAACAAACTGAAACATAAAAAAATGATATTAGATGCAGGAAAAGCCTTTGACAAAATTCAGCACCCATTTATGATTAAAACTCTTCAAAAAATGGGCATAGAAGGAACCTACCTAAACATAGTAAAGGCCATATATGATAAGCCTACAGCACACATTATTGTCAATGGTGAAAAATTGAAAGCATTCCCCCTAAGATCAGGAACACGGCAAGGGTGTCCCCTTTCACCACTATTATTCAACATAGTTCTGGAAGTCCGAGCTACAGCCATCAGAGAAGAAAAAGAAATAAAAGGAATCCAGATCGGAAAAGATGTCATCTCACTGTTTGCAGATGACACGATAATGTACATAAAAAACCCTAAAGATAGTATCAGCAATTACTATTACAAATCAGTGAATTTAGCAAAGTTGCAGGATACAAAATCAATACACAGGAATCACTTGCATTTCTGTATACTAACAATGAAAAATCAGAGAGGGAAATCAAGGAATCAATCCCACTTTCCACTGCAACAAAATGAATTAAATATCTAGGAATAAACTTACCTAAGGAGACAAATGACTGTACACAGAAAATTAAGAGACACTGATGAAAGAAATCAAAGATGACATAAACAGATGGAGAGATATTCCATGTTCCTGGGTAGGAAAATCAATATTGTGAAAATGACTATCCTACCAAACGCAATCTACAGATTCAATGTGATCCCTATCAAATCACCAATGGCATTTTTCACAGAACTAGAACAAAACATTTCACAATTCATATGGAACACACAAAAGACCCCAAATAGCCAAAGCGGTCTTGAGAAAGAAGAATGGAGCTAGAGGGATCAACCTTCCTGACTTCAGATTATACTACAAAGCTACAATCATCAAGACAGTATCATGCTGGCACAAAAACAGAAATATAGACCAATGGAACAAGATAGAAAGCCCAGCAATAAACCCATGAACCTACTTATTTTTCACAAAGGATGAAAGAATATACAATGGGGCAAGGACAGCTTCTTCGATAAATGGTGCTGTGAAAACTGGACAGCTACGTGTAAAAGAATAAATTAGAACACTTTCTAATACCATACACAAAGATAAGCTCAAAATGGATTAAAAACCTAAATGTAAGACCAGAAACTATAAAACTCTTAGAGGAAAACATAGGCAGAATACTTGATGACATAAATCAAAGCAAGAGCCTCTATGTCCCACCTCCTGGAGTAAAGGAAATAAAAATAAAAGTAAACAAGTGGGACCTGGTTAAACTTAAAAGCTTTTGCACAGCAAAGGAAACTATAAGCAAGGTAAAAAGACAACCCTCAGAATGGGAGAAAATAATATCAGATGAAACAACTGACAGAGGATTAATTTTCAAAATATACAAGCAGCTCATACAACTCAATACCAGGAAAACAAACAACCAATCAAAAGTGGAAAAACACCTAAACAGACATTTCTCCAAAGAAGACATATAGGTGGTTAACAAACACATGAACAGATGCACAAAATCACTCATTATTAGAGAAATGCAAATCAAAACTACAATGAGATATCACCTCACTCCAGTCAGAATGGCCATCATCCAAAAGTCTACAAACAATAAAGGCTGGAGAAGGTGTGGAGACAAGTGATCGCTCTTCCACTGTTTGTGGGAATGTAAATTGATATAGCCACTATGAAAGATGATACAAAGATTCCTTAAAAAACTAGGAATAAAACCACCATGTGACCCAGCAATCCCACTCCCTGGCATATGCCCTGAGGAAACCAAAATTGAAAAAGACACATATATCCATTGTTCACTGCAGCACTATCTACAATATCTAGAACATGGAAGCAACCAAGATGTCCATCAACAGATGAATGGGTAAAGAAGTTGTGGTACATATACACAATGGAATATTACTCAGCCATAAAAAGGAACACGTTTGAGTCAGTTCTAATGAGGTGGATGAACCTAGAGCCTATTATACAGAGTGAAGCAAGTCAAAAAGAGAAAAATAAATAATTGTATTCCAACGCATGTATACAGAATCTAGAAAAAATGGTACTGAAGAATTTATTTACAGGGCAGCAATGGAGACGAACAAAGCTAGTGGAGGTGATGGAATTCCAGTTGAGCTATTTCAAATCCTGAAAGACGATGCTGTGAAAATGCTGCACCAAATATGCCAGCAAATTTGGGAAACTCAGCAGTGGCCACAGGACTGGGAAAGGTCAGTTTTCATTCCAATCCCAAAGAAAGGCATTGCCAAAGAATGCTCAAATTACCACACAATTGCACTCATCTCACATGGTGGTAAAGTCATGGTCAAAATTCTCCAAGCCAGGCTTCAGCAATACCTGAACCGTGAACTTCCAGATGTTCAAGGTGGTTTTACAAAAGGCAGAGGAACAAGAGATCAAATTGCCAACATCCGCTGGATCATGGAAAAAGCAAGAGAGTTCCACAAAAACATCTATTTCTGCTTTATTGACTATGCCAAAGCCTTTGACTGTGTGGATCACAATAAACTGTGGAAAATTCTGAAAGAGCTGGGAATACCAGACCACCTGACCTGCCTCTTGAGAAACATCTATGCAGGTCAGGAAGCAACAGTTAGAACATGACATGGAACAAAAGACTGGTTCCAAATAGGAGAAGTGGTACGTAAAAACTATATTGTCACCCTGCTTATTTAACTTATATGCAGAGTACATCATGAGAAACGTTGGACTGGAAGAAGCACAAGCTGGAATCAAGATTGCCGGGAGAAATATCAATAACCTCCGATATGCAGATGACACCACCCTCATGGCAGAAAGTGAAGAGGAACTAAAAAGCCTCTTGATGAAAGTGAAAGAGGAGAGTGAAAAAGTTGGCTTAAAGCTCAACATTCAGAAAACTAAGATCATGGCATCCGGCCCCATCACTTCATGGGAAATAGATGGGGAAACAGTGGCTGACTTTATTTTTCGGGGCTCCAAAATCACTGCAGATGGTTATTGCAGCCATGAAATTAAAAGACGCTTACTCCTTGGAAGGAAAGTTATGACCAACCTGGATAGCATATTCAAAAGCAGAGACATTACTTTGTCAACAAAGGTCTGTGTAGTCAAGGCTATGGTTTTTCCAGTGGTCATGTATGGATGTGAGAGTTGGACTATAAAGAAAGCTGAGCCCTGAAGAATTGATGCTTTTGACTGTGGTGTTGGAGAAGACTCATGAAAGTCCCTTGAACTGCAAGGAGATCCAACCAGTCCATCCTAAAGGAGATCAGTCCTGGGTGTTCATTGGTAGGACTAATGTTGAAGCTGAAACTCCAATACTTTGGCCACCTGATGCAAAGAGCCGACTCATTTGAAAAGACCTTGATGCTGGGAAAGATTGAGGGCAGGAGGAGAAGTGGACGACAAAGGATGAGATGGCTAAATGGCATCACCGACTTGATGGACATGAGTTTGGGTAGGCTCTGGGAGTTGGTGATGGACAGGGAGGCCTGGTGTGCTGTGGTTCATGGGGTCACAAAGAGTTGGACACGACTGAGCGACTGAACTGAACTGAACTTAATGCAGAAACAGTCATAGAGAATAGACTTATGGGCATGGGGAGAGGGGAGGAGAGGGTGAGATGTATGGAGTGTGTAACACGGAAACTTACGTTACTATGTGTAAAATATATAGCCAATGGGAATTTGCTGTTTGTCTCAGGAAGCTAAAATGGGGCTTTGTATCAATCTAGAGGGGTGGAATGGAGAAGAAATGGGAGGGAATTTCAAAAGGGAGGGGATATATGTATACCTAGGCAGTGGCAACCCACTCCAGTACTCTTGCCTTGAAAATCCCATGGACAGAGGAGCCTGGTAGGCTGCAGTCCATGGGGTCGCTAAGAGTTGAACACGACTGAGTGACTTCACTTTCACTTTTCACTTTCATGCATTGGAGAAGGAAATGGCAACCCACTCCAGTGTTCTTGCCTGGAGAATCCCAGGGACGGGGGAGCCTGGTGGGCTGCCGTCTATGGGGTCGCACAGAGTCGGACACGACTGAAGTGACTTAGCAGCAGCAGCAGCACGGCTGATTCATGTTGAGCTTTGACAGAAAACAACAAATTTCTGTAAAGAAATTATCCTTCAATTAAAAAAATTATATTTCCACATGAGTGATGTGATCTCTCTCTTTTTCTGACTTCACTTAATATGAAAATCTCAAGGATGTCCACGGTCCCCACTTTTACTCAACATGATTTCAGAAGTACTAGCTGTAGCAAGCAGAGACGATAAAAAATGAAAGGATCCAAGTTGGAAAAGAAGTGAAACTGGCACTCTTTGCAGATGGCATGATACTAGACATAGAAAAGCCTAAAGATGCTACCAGAAAACTACTAGAGCTCATCAATAATTGGTAAATTTGCAGGATACAAGATTAATACCCAGTGATTTTCTTAATGGCATCTGGGAATGCATCTGTTGCCTCTTGATTTCTCAAAAGTTGCTTCTACTATTATTTTGATATTTTAAGTCAAACCTCTTTCTAAAATTATCAGACCATCCTTTACTGGGATAAAATTCTCTAGCTTTAGATCCTTTACCACCCTTTTGCTTTAGGTTGTCATAATGACTTTGATTTTTCTTCAATCATATTAGAGTCTATAGATATGCCTTGCTTGTAGCAATCCTGCACCCACATACAAGCTATATTTTCAATACAAGATAAAAAGGTATGTCACAAAAAGCACACGGTTTTCACACCTGCTGGTGTAGCTGCAGTGATGGCTTCATAAATTTCCTTTTCTTTTTCTTACAGTGGTCCTTATGCTGGATTCATTCATCTTGAAATGGTGGCAACCACGACTGCAGACCCAAACTGTGGTACATAACAAGCAATTCAACTTTTTGTATAAAGTCATGACTTCTCTCTGTTTCTTGTGAGCACTTCCAGCACCACTAGGGGCACTTCATTTGAGTCCTATGGTGTTATTCAAGGTTATGGTATTGTACTAAACACAATGAGAAATACCCATGGACCATCAGTGATCACTTTGAGATCACAGCTTACTATAGAAATTGCTCATCAGGGATGAACAGTGCTATTCATGTTCCATAAGTGTATGTGTGCATAACTTTTGATAAATTTAATCCTTTTATATTTGTGTATATTTTATGGTAGTAAGTGATAAAATAGACTAGTATCTATATAAATTTTATGCATTCATGACACTTTTTTCTCAATTTTTTATATTTCTAGGCTATGCGAGTCCCCTGTGAGTTTTCTTCAAGTCATCTCGAATCTCGGAATAGTTTTCCCATGTATTTATTGAAAAAAATTCATCTATAAGTGGACCTGCACAGTTCAATCTTGTGTTGTTCAAGGGTCAACTGCATACTCAGACGTGGAAATGCTGAGTCATACGATAGTTACAGTTGTGATATTCTGAGGAACCTCCACACTGTTTTCCATAGTGGCTGTGCCAATTTATATTCCCAGCAACTGTGTGCAAAGGTTCCCTTTTCTCAACACCCTTGCCAACGCTTCTTATCACTTGGCTTTTTGATAATAGCTCTCCCAACAGGTATGAGGTGATCTGTTATGGTGGTCTGGATTATAATCTCCCTGATGAATAGTGTTGCTGAGCCCTTTTTCACATAGCTGTTGGCCATTTGTATGTCTTTTTTGGAAAATATTTAGGTTCTTTGCTCATTTTTAAAGTTATTTTTAATTAATTATTCTGTTATTGAGTTGTATGACTTCCTTTTATGATTTAGATATTAATTTATCAGATATATGGCTTGAAAATATTTTCTCCTATTTCACCTTTTCATTTTGTTGATCGTATCCATTGCTATACAGAATCTTTAATTTGATGTAGTCCAACTTATTTTTGTTTTCTTCCTTGGGTTTATGCTGTCAAATTAAAAACAAATGTACAACAACAAAAAACCACCCAGAACTTTGCCAAGACCAATGACAAGGAGCTTTCCCCCATGTTTCTTCTAAGAATTTTATGGATTCTGGTCTCATTTTTAAGTCTGAATCCATTTTGCATTTTTAAAAAAATATGATGTAAGATAAGACTCCAGTTTTACTCTTTTCATGCAGATATCCACATTTCTCCACACTCTTGGTTGAGGATGTAGGTTTTTTCCGTTGTGTATTCTTAGTGCCTTTGTCAAGGTTTACATGCCTATATATGCATATGTTTATTTCTAGGCTCTCTTCTGTTCCGTTGGTCTGTGTGTCTATGTTTATGTTGGTATCATACTGTCTTGTACTATAGTTCAAGTCAAGAAGTACCATGCTTCCACATTTGCTCCTCTTTGTCAAGATTACTTGGTCTATTCAAGGTCTTCTGTGGTTCCATATGAATTTTAGGATTTCTATTTCTCTGGAAAATTCCACTGGAATTAAGACACACATTACATTAAATCTGCAGATCACTTTGGGTAGTATGAATATTTTAACAGTGTGAATTCTAGTCCATATACTTGGGACATCTTTTTATTTGTGTCTTTTCCACTTTCTTCCATCAATGTCTTGTTGCTTGTAGTGTATAGATCTTTCACTTTCTTTGTTACGTTTATTCCTAAGTATTTTACTCTTTTTGACGTTTTTGAAATAGAACTGTTTTCTTAATTTCTTTTTCAGATAGTTTGTTGTTAGTGTTTACAAACACAACTATTTTTGAGTGTTATTTTGTGTCCTGCAGCTTTCTTGAATTTATTTCTTAGTTCTAACATTTTCCTGGACACTCAAAACATTCACCCCACTCTCACTTTCCCCCACCAAGAAAGGTCACAATCTCTAAGCTCTGCCATCCTGAGACAGGGCCTGATGCCAATAAAGTCAAATTGCTGTTCTTACCCATTTCAAGTACAGCTGATCCAAGTTATATGCTTATGTGTGGTACTGCACTTTCTTAATTGCATTCTGGACCTTCTATAAAGGTATTTGGTTACTTGTACAATTTTAAAATCTGGGTTGCTGTAGGTAAAGGGGCTGGGAATTCCTGTTCCACTGTATTGCAGATGCCACTCAGTCAAGATCCTTTTATTTTCTGATACCAACTATTTTACTCAGTGTTCTTTCACATTGGCAAGAAAATCCCAACTCTCTTGACATGTCTTCTTCTAACCACAAAAGGAGATCCAAGGATTTCTGATTCATTATACAAAATACCAAAACTTTTATACCTATACTGAAATACAGCAATAAATGGGATATACTTTGTTCATAACCACAGATATGGATGTCAAATAAACCTTCAATTATAAGGAATAGTATTTTAAGAGTATCAGAAAGAAAGCCCTAAACAGAAAAAGATACATCTCCCAGTTACTGAGGTCAAGCAAGAACAAAAAAAAGACATAGAATGTGTTCCCTTCAGCTCCACCTTGGCACTCAGCTACTTGGAATACTTAGTTCTCTTTTCAATCACAAAATGAAGGATCTGCCCTGGATGTCACTATGTGGGAGGAGCTGGAGGACTTGGTTCTGGAATGTGTCCTACCCATGGCAGTAGCACTCTGTCTTTCTCAGCTCTCAAGGCCTCTATCTTCCTCATCCTATGATGGAATTCAGGACCTCCAAGGGCTGATATCAGCAACTGGATGCTACAGAAACCCCAGTGGTTCTGGGTGGCTATTTCTTTCACTTCCTTTCAAGGGGCTTCACATATACATCTGACAATTCCTTCTGTGACCTGAGATTGCCCTCCTTAGATCTAAGGTCTCAAACCCTGACAACTATACTGTGACAACAGAGCAAGAGATGTTCAGCTTGAGAGCTCTGCCTGAAGCCTCTTACACCTAATATTCTGGGGCATTGCATTCCTCGGTCCAGGTGCACGGTGTCCTCCTATAGGCACCTGTGAGGGAAACAAAACGTGGTAACCTGTCCCTTCTCTCTTTCAGCCAGACTTCTCAGGGAACCTCTATTCTAATAAACTTTATATTTTAGATCTAATAGATATGTCTTTATACAAAGAAATGGCTGTGAGATGATTTTTTTTTGAATCCTGATCTTGTGAGCTTATCTGAATCTTTAAAGCTTTCAGATCTTTTAAGCTTATCTGAGACCTAATATGTATGGATAGATGATCAGCGAATAATATCTCTTTTTTTCCTCTCTTCATATGTCACGTATATATTGCTTTTTTATTGCTCTGGCTATGTATTACAATATAAGAGTTGGACATGACAGTCCCTCTTCTTATTGCTTCAGATACATTTCACAGTAATGCGAATAAAAAGGGAATTAGGAGCATAAGGTCAGCTCAGGCTTGCAGGAGGGAGAGGGTGAGCTTTAGACTAACTCAAATCAAGGGCCTATGACCATCACTGTCACTTACCAGCCATGGGGAGTTTGTCACGTTATTAAACTGAGAGTGCCTCAGCTTTTTAACTGTGAATTGAGTGTGCTAAGCCCGGTCTGGAAGGACTGGTGGCCTTGGTGCTAACTGTAAATAAAGTATCTGCCACAGTGCCTAGCAGGCACCGTATCCCTCCCTTTTCATGACTGGTGGCTGCACTTTCCAACAAAGATTTGACCTTCCTTATGCCTGATACAGGGCTGCCCTGGTGGCTCAATGGTAGAGTATCTGCCTGTGGTACAGGAACTGCAGGAGACATAGATTTGATTCCTGGGTCGGGAAGGTCCCCTGGGGGAGGAAATGGCAACCCACTTCAGAATTCTTCCCTGGAAAATCTCATGGACAGAGGGGCCTCGTGGGCTACAGTCCATGGTGTCACAAAAGTGTCAGACATGACTTAGCAATTCAATAATAACAAAAAGGCATGATATAAAGAGTTAGGGAGAGTGCTGACAGCCATGCCCTAATCTACTAGAACTGACTTCACAGGGTAGGGCATGACTCTCTTTTGTCCCCTCTATTCAAGGATGGGTAGTCTCCACTCGGGCTCCACAATTTGAATTCTGGTAGGGCCTGGGGAATCCCCTCCTTCTTGAACTCCTCATAGTAGACCAATACGTCCCTGAGAGCCTGAAAGAAATAAGGGTGGCCTTAAATAGCCATGCCTGCCAATAGTCTCACAACGATGAAAGCTCTGGAAGCTGCTTGAGATGACAGATGGTTCCCCTCAGGGTCCAAATTTGACTCTCAGCCAAGCCCAATATTCCCTCTTGTTAACATGGGACCACCACCATCAGATCAAACCCTAACTTTCCTGCTACTCCTCGGTCAGAACTGAAGGGTCCCTTGGCTGACAACTCTGCCTCGGGACTTCTAGCCTGATACTAGGGAGGATTCTATGTGGTCATCCTGGTATGTGGGTTCCCACATTTCTTTATCATCCTCAATTTGACTTGGAAATAACCTGGAAATATTCCCTGAATTGCCTTAACGCTTCTCCAATCAGGCCCACAATTCCCTGAGACTCTCAAGGTAGAAGTGCAATTTGCCTCATGGGCCACTCAGCACATGGTCTTCCAAGGCTAACAGGAGTGGAAGGAATATGTTCTGCCCCCACTGTTTTGAGGCAGGTATTCTTTTCAGTCTTCAGTGTCCTTACCTTGACTTCTGGCACAACCTGGAAATCATCCTTCTACTGAGCTTCAGCTGCTCCCTTTGATCAGGATGAGGTTCCTTACCTCCATGTGATCCTCTGGGAGGAAGTGAGTAGGACTCACCATGTCACCAGGCCTAAGTGGCACAGTCTCAGCCTGACAACAGGGACAGTGCCCTCTGTAGCCCCCTTCTTTCTGGGAGGGATCCTTCGCTGTCAGTCAGTATCATCAGTTGACTCCTGTTAGGAACGAGGTACACTTCCTCAGCTGATAGAGGCTCCCTCCATTAGCCCAAGGACTTTAAGGCACTGAAGCCATTCACCTTCAGAAAATAAGGAATAAACCTAGTCTGAAAGCCCTGCCTGTTCCCTCCCAGGGCCCATTACATTTGTAGGACTTTCTAAGAATTTATCTGTAATGGCGTAGTTGGCTGACACACTCCTCATACAGGACTGTGCAAATGTCATGCCTGGGATTTCCACTCTCTGATGAAGAGCCAGCCTATAAATCAACGTCCACATCTCCTTGACACCCTCCAGGCAGAAGTCAGGGGCCCCTTGAGCTGGCCAGCACTTATGCCTCCCAGGGCTAACTGGACAGGAGGGACTAAGTGTAGCCCTGTCGGCTGGGGCTGAGGGGCTTCCATATCCCACACCCTGGGTCTTCAATTTGCACCCTTCCTGGGGTTCTATGGCATCCCACTCCAGTACTCTTGCCTGGAAAATCCATGGACGGAGGAGCCTGGTAGGCTGCAGTCCATGGGGTTGCTAAGAGTCGGACACGACTGAGCGACTTTACTTTCACTTTTCACTTTCATGCATTGCAGGAGGAAATGGCAACCCACTCCAGTGTTTTTGCCTGGAGAATCCCAGGGACGGCCGGGCCTGGTGGGCTGCCATCTATGGGGTCGCACAGAGTTGGACACGACTGAAGTGACTTAGCAGCAGCAGTGGGGTTCTATTGTCTGCTGAACTGAGGCTGAGGACTCTGCTGATTCCCAATGTCCCCACCTTCCCGGGACCTGCACTGAAGCCATTAACCACAGCAGCCTGGATTTTCTGGATTTTTTCTGGGCTTGCCAATGAGGACAGGTCTTTACAGGCTGCTACCATTGTGGCTGGGTCTTTCTATCACCCCCATTCACGTTAATCACCATCAATTCTGAGAGACTGATCCTCACTCCTATCCAACCTCAGAACTCAGCCCCAACTCCAAGTTTCTTAGGTCTATGAGAACCCTGAAGAATAAGCGAGGCTATGCTTTGCCTAACAGTTCTGAGATCTTCTGTGTCTGAGAGCAGTCAGGACTGCTGTTCCAGTGACCACTCCCTCCTTTTCTGGGGTGCTGCTCTCCTTAATCCTCCTACATGGGGTCCTCCCCATCTTGCTTGCTGTGTCTTGGATTAAAGGCTTCTGGGGAAATTATACATTTCTGCAAACTCTTGAGCCATGTTTGCTCTGCAGTGCTACAGAGAATGGGTCCCTGTCCTAGGAGTGATGGGAGATGGAGAAGCTATAGCCCAAGGCAGGAGTCCCAGGACAGGTGGTCACCCATCAGGGAAAAAAGTAAATTAACCTATCTCCTCATCAGACAGGTGAAGATTCTCATGTTATTTCTGATAGATATACTTTCTACCCGGAGAAGGCAATGGCACCCCACTCCAGTACTCCTGCCTGGAAAATCACATGGACGGAGGAGCCTGGTGGGCTGCAGTCCATGGGGTTGCTGAGGGTCGGACACGACTGAGGGACTTCACTTTCACTTTTCACTTCATGCATTGGAGAGGGAAATGGCAACCCACTCCAGTGTTCTTGCCTGGAGAATCCAGGGACGGGGGAGCCTGGTGGGCTGCCGTCTACGGGTCACACAGAGTCAGACACGACTGAAGTGACTTAGCAGTAACAGGCAGTATACTTTCTACAGGCAAGAGACTGTAAGCATGATATGGAGAGCCTTGGTCTTCAGAGGTTATCTAATATGGCCAACATACATGCTTATGCTGGCACCAAATACTGTGTCATTAATCTGTGAATAATGAATAAGGGGTATGTATTTTTTGTTAAATGTATTTGGTATTCTTACTGCTCTGGCTACACATTCTGATCCAGCAGCTTGAGCACAAGGGCATTCCTTTTTATCACCTAGAACACATTTTGAAGTGCTGAGAAAAACCCGGAAATAAAGATACAGGGTGGGGACTTTCCTGGTGGTCCAGGGGCTAGGACTCCAAGCTCCCCAATGAAGGGGGCCCAGGTTCGATCCCTGGTCAGGGAAGTGGACCCCACGTGCCGTGCCACAACTAAGAGCCAGTACAGCCAAATCAATAAGAAAAAGGAAATGAAATATCAAATATTAAAAGTATTTTTTTAAAAAGACAAGGGTATGTCTTGGGTGGGGTGAAATAGTATGAGTGCTACAGTAGTTGTATAGAGCAGGAGTCTAGCCCCCAGCTCTGACATTTACCACCCAGAAGTATTTCAGCAAAAATCAAACACTGTCTCTATGCGCCTCGGCTCTCCATCATGAACTGTGTTTGATAGGCCCTGTCCTATTGGACTGGTGGAATAATGTATTTACAGAAAGCATCTGTCATGGTGCTTGACTCTACTGAGACATTAGGGCAATGGCGGTTATTACTATGATTATCTTGACCTCAGATAATCAGATGGGATTACATCAGCTGGTTTTTTGTTTTTGTTTTTTTATTGCATCTAAGAGATATCAGGTACTATGCAGCATTCTAACTGAAGGGGAAAAAAAAATACCCAACCTCCTGAATCTAGCAGAAATTCTGCCTAGCAAGGAAAACAAAGTAATATGCGTTTCCAACCCACTTTCCTTACCCTTTTTTTTCTTTTTCTTCTTGAGGTAGAGAGCATCTCAGCCTCTTCCATAGGATGACAGCTTCTCTGAGAGACTATAATTGAATGGAAGAGGCTGGGACATTTTTGACTAAATATCACCAGTATAAGCATGAAAGACTTCTTAAGAGCAGATTGCTCAATTAATGTTTGTGTAAAAGAAGAACCACTGAATCAATCATTTGTGATAATTTATATTCTCAACATTCTTGAAAAAACATAAAGCAGATTCAGATATATAACTTTTACCTTTACAAAAGGGAGAACTAAACAGAGAGGAAAGTAAACCAAAATACTGACTAGCTTTCAGCTATATCTCTATTTATGATCAATGTTCTGAGCCTCTTAGTGTGGTGTCTTTCACATTTCTAAGCATATTCTTATCCGAAAGTGATGTATTCTCATCCTGGATCACAGGTGATTTAAGGATTTCCAATATGTATTTCAAAAAACAAAACTCTTACCCCTAAATCTAACAAACAGCAAACAATGTGTACCCATGTAAAATAATATACTTCTATCATTAAACTAAATAAAGTTTCTGTTTGAGAAAAAGTAATACTGAAAATTTGGGGGGAAGTCAACATGTTATAGATGCATATTAGGAACACAGGTTGAAAGGCTTTTTCCAACCACGAAGGGAAGAACGGGCTTCAGACAACACCAGGGGCGAGAAGAGCGGCTCGATGTGGCCCTGGAGTGGGCACTGGCCGAGGCAGAAGCGCTAGCCACTGGGCGAGGCAGTAGGACCAGGCTAGGCCGAGGCAGAAATGCCACACCTGGCCATGGTAGACATGTCAGCCCTGGCTAACGACAAACTGCCAGGCCTGGCAGCAGCAGAAGTGCCAAGTCTGGCCAAGGCAGAGGGGCCAGCTCTGGCCGAGGCAGAAGGGCCATCCCTGGCTGCAGCAGAAGTGCCAGGTCTGGCCAAGGCAGAACAGCCAGGCCTGGCCCTGGCACACATGTCAGCCCTGGCTGGAGCAGAAGTGCCAGGTCTGGCCAAGGCAGAAGGGCCAGCACTGGCCAAGGCAGTAGGGCCAGGCCTGGCCCTGTCAGACATGTCAGCACTGGCTGAGGCCAGAGTGCAAGCCCTGGCTGCAGCAGAAGTGCCAGGTCCTGGCCAAGGAAGAAGGGCCAGCACTGGCCGAGGCCAAAGTGCCAACCCTGGCTACAGCAGAAGTGCCAGGTCTGGCCAAGGGAGAAGGGCCAGCACTGGCCCAGGCAGAAGGGCCCTCCCTGACTGCAACAGAAGTGCCAGGTCTGGCCAAGGCAGAGCAGCCGGGCCTGGCAGGAGCAGAAGTACCAGGTCTGGCCAAGGCAGAAGGGCCAGGTCTGGCTAAGGCAGGAGGGCCAGGCCTGGCCCTGTCAGACATGTGAGCCCTGGCTGGAGCAGAAGTTGCCAGGTCTGGCCAAGGCAGAAGGGTCAGCACTGGCAGAGGCACAAGGGCCAGCCCTGGCTGGTGCAGAATTGCCAGGTCTGGCAAAGATTAGAGGGGCCAGCACTGCCTGAGGCAGAAGGGCCAGGCCCTGGCCCTGGCAGACATGTCAGCCCTGACTGAAGCAGAAGTGCCATGTCTGGCCAAAGGCAGAAGGGTCAGCACTGGCCAGACAGAAGGGCAATCAACTGGCCCTGTCAGACACGTCAGCCCTGGCCGAGGCCGAAGTACCAGCCCTGTGTGGAACAGAAGTGCCCGGTCTGGCCAAAGCAGAAGGGCCAGCACTGGCCGAGGCCGAAGTGCCAACCCTGGCTGCAACAGAAGTGCCAGGTCTGGCCAAGGCAGAAGGGCCAGCACTGGCCGAGGCCAAAGTGCCAACCCTGGCTGCAACACAAGTGCCAGGTGTGGCCAAGGCAGAAGGGCCAGCACTGGCCCAGGCAGACATGTCAGCACGCGTCGGAGCAGAAGTGCCAGTTCTGGCAAAGGCAGAAGGGCCAGCACTGGCCCAGGCAGAAGGGCCAGGCCTGGACCTGGCAGACATGTCAGCCCTGGCTGCATGAGAAGTGCCAAGACTGGCCAAAGCTGAAGGGCCAGCACTGGCTGAGGCAGAAGGGCCAGGCCTGGCCCTGGCAGACATGTCAGCACTGGCCAAGGCCAAAGTGCCAGCCCTGGCTGCAGCAGAAGAGCCAGGAGTGGCCAAGGCAGAAGGGCCAGCACTAGCCAAGGCAGAAGGGCCAGGCCTGGCCCTGGCACACATGTCAGCCCTAGCTGAAGCAGAAGTGCCAGGTCTGGCCAAGGCAGAAGGGTCAGCACTGGCCAAGACAGAAGGGCCATCACTGGCCCTGGCAGATATGTCAGCCCTGGCCGAGGCCGAAGTACCAGCCCTGGGTGGAACAGAAGTGCCAGGTCTGGCCAAGGCAGAAGGGCCAGCACTGGCCAAGGCAGTAGGGCCAGGCCTGGCCCTGTCAGACATGTCAGCACTGGCTGAGGCCAAAGTGCAAGCCCTGGCTGCAGAAGACGTGCCAGGTCTGGCCAAGGCAGAGGGGCCAGCACTGGCCGAGGCAGAAGGGCCAGGCCTGGCCCTGGCAAACAGAGTGCCAGTCTGGCCAAGGCAGAAGGCCCAGCACTGGCCAAGGCAGAAGGGTCAGCACTGGCCCAGGCAGAAGGGCCAGGCCTGGCCCTGGCAGACATGTCAGCGCTCGTCGGCAGAAGTGCCAGTTCTGGCCAAGGCAGAAGGGTCAGCACTGGCCAAGGCAAACGGTCCGCACTGGCCCAGGCAGAAGGGCCAGGCCTGGCCCTGGCAGACATGTCAGCCCTGGCTGCTTGAGAAGTGCCAGACTGGCCAAGGCTGAAGGGCCAGCACTGGCTGAGGCAGAAGGGCCAGGCCTGGCCCTGGCAGACATGTCAGCACTGGATAAGCCAAAGTGCCAGCCCTGGCTGCAGCAGAAGTGCCAGGACTGGCCAAGACCGAAGGCCAGCACTGGCTGAGGCAGAAGGGCCAGGCCTGGCGCTGGCAGACATGTCAGCCCTGGCCAGGACGAAGACCAGGTCTGGCCAAGGCGGAAGGGTCAGCACTGGCCAAGACAGAAGGGCCATC
>NW_020867975.1:0-53732 GCF_003369695.1 Bos indicus x Bos taurus | reverse complement strand
AAACCATGATTCATAAATGTATATGCACTTCAATCTTCATTGCACCACTATTTATATTAGCCAAGGTATGGAAGTAACCCAAATGTCCATCAACAGAGGAAAGAATAAAGCAGATGTGGTAACATATAAGTGAAATACTACTCACTCATAAAAACGAATTAAATAATGCCATGTACAGCAACATGGCAGAGAGGCAATGGCACCCCACTCCAGTACTCTTGCCTGGAAATCCCATGGATGGAGGAGCCTGGAGGCTGCAGTCCATGGGGTCTCGAAGAGTCAGACACGACTGAGCGACTTCACTTTGACTTTCACTTTCCTGCATTGGAGAAGAAATGACAACCTACTCCAGTGTTCTTGCCTGGAGAATCCCAGGAATGGGGGAACCTGGTGGGTTGCCGTCTATGGGGTCGCACGAGAGTCAGACACTGACTGAAGTGACTTAGCAGCAGCAGCAGCAACATGGATGGACCTAGGGAACGTCATACTAAGTAAAGTAAGAGAGAGAAAGACAAATATCATATGATATCACTTATGTGTAGAATCTAATTTTTTAAAAATGACACAAATAAACTTATTTACAAAAGAGAAACAGACTTCTGGATATCGAAAACAGCTTATGGTTACCACTGGAGAAATGTTGGGGGAGGGATACATTAGGAGCTTGAGATAAACATACACAACTGTCGTGTCTGACTCTCTTTGATTCCATGGACTGTAGTTCAACAGGATCTTCTGTCCATGAAATTTTCCAGGCCAGAATACTGGAGTGAGTTGCCATTTCCCGCTCTAGGGGATCTTCCCGACCCAGGGATTGAACCCACTTCTCTTGTGTCTCCACCATTGACAGTGGATTCTTTACCTCTGCACTACCTGGGAAGCCCACATACACAATTACTATGTATAACAGTGATAACCAAAAACACCTACTGTATAGCACAGGGAACACTACTCAATATTCTGTAGTAACCTGAATCTAAAAATGAATGAATATATATGTATCTATAACTGAATCACTTTATTATACACCTGAAACTAATACAACATTGTAAATCAAGTATACTCCAATAAAATAAAACAGAAAAATAATATTACCATAATATCTAGCAATTCCCTTCCTGGGAATATATCCAGAGAAAATTATAATTTGAAAAAATGTACGAGCACCCCAATGTTCATTGCAGCATTATTTACAATATCCAAGACATGAAAGCAACCTAAATGTCCATCAACAGAGGAAGAGATAAATATGTGGTCCAGAAATACAAAGGAATATTACTTAGCCATAAAAAAGAATGAAAGAATGCCATTCCCAGCAACATGGATGGATCTAGGGATTGTCATACTAAGTGAAGTAAGTCAGACAAAGACAAATATATCCCTCATATGTGTAATCTAATTTAAAAAGTGATAAAATGTACTTATTTACAAAACAGAAAGAGTTACAGATATTGAAAACAATCTTACAGTTACTAAAGGGGAAGTATAGTGAGGGAGGCATAAAACAGGAGCTTGGGATGAATTTACACACACCATTATGTATAAAATAGATAATCAATAAGGACCTCCTGCATAGCACAGGAAACTCTAATATTCTGTGACTACCTATATGAGAAAAGAAAACTGAAAATTAATGAATGTATATATATGTATAACTGAATCACTTTGCTATACACCTGAAACTAACACAACATTGTAAAACAACTGTACTCTAGTAAATTTTCAAAAATAGACTATCTGGGCATGCATCTAACAAAAACCATAATTTGAATAGGAACAAGCACCCCCATATTCCTTGCAGCACTGTTTACAATAGACAAGACATGGAAACAACCTACAGGTCCATCAACAGATGAAAAAGATGTGATACATAAATACAATGGAAGAATACTCAGCCATAAAAAAGAATGAAAGAATGCCATTTTCAGCAACATGGATGGACCTAGAGATTGTCAGACTAAGTCAGACAAAGACAAATACCGTAGTATATTGCTCATAGGTACAATCGAATTTTTAAAAATGACACAAATGGACTTATTTACAAAACAGAAACAGACTCACACAGTTTGAAAACAGACTGATGGTTACCAAAGGAGAACTTTGTGCAGAGGGATACATTAGAAGCTTAAGATGAACATACACACATAACCAATATAGAAAATAGATAACTGAACAGGACCTCCTATACTCAATATTCTGTAATAGCCTATATGGGAAAAGAATCTGGGAAAGATTGAATATAAGTATAACTGAATCACTTTGCTATACACCTGAAACTAACAAAGGACTGTAAATCAACAATCTCCAATAATTTTTCTTTTTTTTGAAAGGAATATACATCTGTAACAATACCTCTGGGCAATCACCTAAGGCATGGGTGAAAAACTGTCACCTCCATAAAGCAAGGTTTCTAGTCCAAGAGCAAGGTGTTTTATCTCCTGATTCAGAGAACCCTCACTCATATAAGATTTCATAAAGTTTTGCCACAGTGATCCAATAGCCAACGCCTATTAGGCAATCCCAACACATATAACAGTCAGACATAGACAACATAGGCAAGCAAATCTAAAGGCCTGAGACCTTATCCCAATGTTCAGAACTCTAAACCAATCCTTTGAGTACCTCAGCAGATTTAACCTTTTGCATTGTCCTCTTGGGGTGGGTCTCTAACCCACAGTTGTAGGCTTGGATTCTAACCATACAGAAGAAAATCCCCTAGGTGGGACTTTAACCCACAGTGTTGTTGTCGTTCCTCAGTTGCTCTCTCATGTCTGACTCTGTGCCACCCTATGGACTGCAGCATGCCAGGCTTCCCTGTCCTTCACTATCTTCTGGGATTTGCTCAAATTCATGTCCACTGAGTTGATGATGCGATCCAACCATCTCATCCTGTCTAACCCACAGTCCTGATGAGATTATTAGACCACAGACACATTTTAACTACATTTAGCTACCGGGACATTATAATGAGTTTACTCACCCCAAAGATGTCTGCTCTAGGAGCTGTTTCTTTTCTTAAAAGTATCCCGAGGATCCCGGTGTGCCATGGTGAGAAAGCAGGAACCCGGAAGGTGACTCTCTAGACAAAACTCAATCGAGGTGGCCATTCAGGGTGGGTGCTAAGAACCCACACTCTGCCAGGGGCTACAGTGCCTCAGAAAGATGGTCACAAGTCCTAAATCTCAACTGGGCTGTTCTAACTCACTGAACATGGGTTCACTGACAGATGTGCACAGAAGCCAATACTTATGGCAAGAACTTTAGAGAAAAGAGCTTTACTGCAAGGCCAACTAATGAAGGAGGCAAGGTATCAAATCTCTCTTCAAACCAGGAGCCTGGGTGCAATCTAAGGGGTCAAGGGAATTTCTAACTTGGACGCTAATTGGCTAGTCTTCAATTAGTCCCTTTCAGCTACTCAGGTTACAGGAAGCCAGGTTTTCCTTATTGAAGGATTTATCACTTTGTAAATGGCCCTCGGGGCAACAGTTCTCTTCTCTGAGTTATGCATACTGAAGAGCTTGGCTCTGTGGTCATCCTGAGGTCATGTGTTTCTTCTTGGACACATGCAGTTCCTTCTTTGTAAAATTACTCAAGGTGTGATTAATCAACAATCTATTTGAGGTCAAACCAGTTTAAGCTGGTCAATTTTTTCACATGCTGTTTCACTAGGCCCCTGAACTCCAGCACATGACCCAAACTCCAAGACAAAGAAAATCACAGTGAACTAAATGTTGCCTAGCAAGGACAATCATGTAACATTCACACCAGAGGATGTGACATAGAATGTGCTTGAGGTAGAATCTTTCCCAGTTGGAAACAACTCAGAGTTCTTAGAATTTTTGTCATTGACCAGGATCTTCCCTCCCAGATACCTGTTCATCTAAATAACGAGTATTTCCACATACTAAAGTACCAACAAGAAATTTAGAACTTGCCTAGAATTTGCCCAATTACACACAAGATAAAATAATCGACTAGGTCCTTAAGGAGAGGTCTCTGGCTCCCTCAACCCAGGGTAAAGGTCACCAGTCCAGGAGACTGTGGATTCTCTCAGGCCCTCCATCTAAGGATCTGGCTATGCTCACCACTCCCACTGTCTCTCTACCCACCAGGCAACCTCCCTTGAAATGACCTCTCGCTGAAGGTTCTGCATTTTCCTAAGGCTCCAAAGCGAGACAGTGTATTAAAAAATGAAGACATCCATTTGCTGACAAAGGTCCCTGTAGTCAAAGCTATGGTTTTCCCAGTAGTCATGTATGGATGTGAGAGTTGGACCATAAAGAAGACTGAGTGCTGAAGAACTGATGTTTTCAAACTGTGGTCTTGGAGAAGACTCTTGAGAATCTCTTGGACAGCAAGGAGATCAAGCCAGTCCATTCTAAAGGAAATCAACCCTGAATATTTATTGGAAGGACTGATGCTGAATCTGACTCCAATACTCCGGCCACTTGATGTGAAGAGCGGACTCATTGGAAAAGACCCTGATGCTAGGTATGAAAGATTGAGGGCAGGAGGAGAAGGGGGCAGCAGAGGGCGAGATGGTTGGATGGCATCACTGACTCAATGGACATGAGTTTGAGAAAACTCTTGGAGACAGTGAAGGGCAGGGAAGCCTTGTGAGCTGCAGTCCATGGGGTCACAAAGAATCAGACACAACTGAGTGACTGAGGATGCACACACACACACAACACTCCATGATATGTATATATCATATATCTATCCATTGATACATCAACGGACACTTGGGCTGCTTCCCTGTATTGGTTAATGTGAATAATGCTGCAATGAATATGGGAACGAAAGTATCTCTTGGAGAGTTCATTTTAATTTCTTTGGATTAAAACCCAGAAGAGGGCTTGCTGAATCATATGGTAATTCAATTTTTAATTTTTTGAGGAACCGCAATACTGTTTTCCACAATGGTTGCACACATTGACATTCTCACTAACATTATAAAAGAGTTCTCTAAAGGCTTGCACTTAATCATCTTCCTCTGTCCTGGAGAGGGAGCAAGACAATCAACTTTTCAAAGGATTGTTGTGGTAAAACCACTTAACATCAGATCTACCCACTTAAATATCTCTTTTTTCCTCTCTTCAATGTCACAGTTAGTTTGGCATTATTATTATTATTGCTCTGGCTATGTATTACAATATAATAGTTGGACCTGAGAGTCCCTCTTAATGCTTCATACATTTCACGGTAATGAGAATAAAAAGGGAATTAAGAGCACAAGGTCAGAGGAGGCTTCCAGGAGTGAGAGGGTGAGCTTTAGACCAACTCAAATCAAGGGCCTATGGCCATCCCTGTCACTTAAACAGCCATGGAAAAGTTTGTCACATCATTAAACTCTCTGAGAGTGCCTCGGGCTCTTTAACTGTGAAGGGAGTTTGACAAGCCCTGTCTGGAAGGACTGCTGCCATGTGGTGGTAACTGTAAACCATCTGCCACAGTGCCTGGCAGGCACCATACCCCATCCCTTCTCAGGACTGGTGGCTATACTTTGCAACGAAGATCTCACCTCCCTTAGGCCTGATATAGGGCTTCCCTGATGGCTCAGCAGGAAAGGATCTGCCTGTGATACAGGAGCTGCAGGAGACGCAGACTCGGTCTCTGGGTCAGGAAGATACCCTGGAGGAGGAAATGGCAACCCAGCCTAGAATTCTTCCTTGGAATATCCCATGGACAAAGGAGCCTGGCGGGGTACAGTCCATGGAGTCACAAAAGAGTCAGACATGACTTAGCAATTCAACAAGAAGAAGAAGGCCTGGTATAAAGAAGTGAGGGAGAGCCTTGCCTGACAGTCTTCTCCTGAGCTTTCTAGAACTGACATAAAAAGGGAGGGCATGGCTCTCCTTTGTTCCCTCTATTCAGGGGTGAGCAGACCTCTCAGTCTCCACTCGGGCTTCACAATCTGACTTCTGGTGGGGCCTGGGGAATCCCTTCCTTCTTGACCTGAGGCCTATCTCCTCATAGTAAGCCCGATACCTCCCTGTGAACCTGGAGGAGGAAATAAGAATGGCCTTATCTAGCCACCCCTACCCATAGTCTCACAAGAATGAAAGCTGTGGCAAGCTCCTTGGGAATGACAGACGGTTCCTCTCAGGGTTCCAAATCGGTGTCCCAAATTTGACTCTCAGCCAAGCCCAAGACTCCCCCTTCTGTTGACATGGGAACACCACCATCAGACAAAACCCTGACTTTCCTGCTACTCCTCGGTCAGAGCTGAAGGGCCCCTTGGCCTGGTAAATCTGCCTGAGGCCTTCTAGGCTGAGAGTAGGGAAAATTCTGTGTGGCCATCCTGGTATTTGTGTTCCCACGTTCTTTGCTGTCCTCACTGTCTTGGAAAGAACCTGGAAATATTCCCCAACTGGAAACATTCCCTGACTTGCCTTAAAGCTTCTCCACCCTGGCCAATAGTTCCCTGATCCCTGAGGAAGAAGAGTTTGCCTCATAGGGCCACCACAGGCCATGGTCTTCTGAGGCTAACAGGAGTGGAAGGAATATGTTCTGCCCCCACTGTTTTGAGGCTAGTGGTCTTTTCAAGAATTCAGGGTCCTTACCTTGACTTCTGGCACAACATGGAAATCATTCTTCTGCTGAGTTTCGGCTGCTCCCTTTGATCAGGATGAGGTTCCTTACCTCCATGTGATCCTCTGGGAGGAAGTGAGTAGGACTCACCATGTCACCAGGCCTAAGTGGCACAGTCTCAGGCCTGACAACAGGGACAGTGCCCTCTGTAGCCCCCTTCTTTCTGGGAGGGATCCTTTGCTGTCGGTCAGTATCATCAGTTGACTCCTGTTAGGAACGGGGTACCCTTCCTCAGCTGATACAGCCTCCCTCCATTAGCCCAAAGTCTTTAAGGCCCTGAAGCCATTCGCCTTCAGAAACTAAGGGATAAACCTAGTCTGAAAGCCCTGCCTGTTCCCTCCCAGGGCCCATTACATTTGCAGGACTTTCTAAGGATTTATCTGTAATGGGGTAGTTGGTTGCCACACTCTTCGTACAGGACTGTACACACGTCATGCCTGGGATTTCCACTCTCTGATGAAGAGCCAGCCTATAAACCAAGGTCATCTCCTTGAAACCCTCCAGGCAGAAGTCACGGGGCCCTTGAGCTGGCCAGCACTTCCCTATGCCTCCCAGGGCTAACTGGAGAGGAGGGACTAAGTGTAGCCCTGTCAGCTGTGGATTGAGGTGCTTCATGTCCACACTCTGGGTCCTCACTTTGACTCTGCACCCTTCCTGGGGCTCTATTCTCTGCAGATTCCCAATGTCCCCACCTCCCCAGGACCTGAGTTGAAAGTGTTAACCACAGCAGCCCAGATAGTTCTGGACTTCATGGGCTTGCTAATGAGGACGGGTCTTAACAGGATCCTTCTGTTCTGGATGGGTCTTTCCATCACCCTCATTCAGGATAATCACCATCATTTCTGCAAGATTGATTCTCTTTACCAACCTCAGAACTCTGCGCTGAGACCAAGTTTCTTAGGTCTCTGAGAAGCCTAAAGAATAAGTGAGGCTATGCTAAGGCTAATAGGCTAAGCCTGCTGCTGCTGCTAAGTTGCTTCAGTCGTGTCCGACTCTGTGCGACCCCATAGATGGGAGTCCATAAGGCTTCCCCGTCCCTAGGATTCTCCAGGCAAGAACACTGGAGTGGGTAAAGTAGTGTAGAGCAGGAGTCTATTGCCAGTTGTCATTTACCAGCCTTATGTATTTCAGCACAAGACCAAACTCTAACTCTATGAGCCTTGGGCTCTCCCCTGCGAACTAAGTTTGATAACCCTTTCTTGTCAGATTGGTGGAATATAAGTATTTATGGAAAGCTTATGTCATGGCGTCTGTCTCTATTGAGACATTAGGAGCAATAGCAGTTATTACTATGATTATCTTGACCTCAGATGTTACATCAGCTGGATTTTTTTTCAATATATCAGATGTCAGAAACTATGCAGTGTTCCAAGTGGGGGAAAAAAAGACCCAACCTTCGAAATCAGCCAAAATTCCTCTTAGGAATGAAACCAAAGTAATATGTTCTCTCCAATCCCTCTTAACCCACTTCTTTCTTGTTCTTCCTGAAGTAGAGAGTATCTCAGCCTCTTCCATAGAATGACAGCATCTCTGAGAAACTATAATGAGTGGACAGAGGTTAGGACTTTTTTTGACTAAACATCACCAGTACAAGCATGAAGACTTCTTAAGAGCAGATTCTCAATATTTGTGTAAAAGAAGAGCCATGAATAAATCATTTGCTATAATTTATATCTCAAACATTCTTGAAAACCATAAACCATAAGCAGAGGCAAGTATGTGTCTTCTACATTTACAAAAAGGGAGACTAAACATAGAGTAAAGCCATCCAAAAACTGAAGAAATTTCAGCTATCTCCCTAACAATGTATCAATGTTCTGAGCCTCTATTAGCGTGGCATCTTTCACATCTCTAAGGACAGTCTCATCCTAAAGTGATGTTATTCTCATCCTGGATCACAAAAGTGATGTGAGGATTTACAATATTTATTTGAGAACACAAAATTCTTACTCCTAAATTTGACAAACAGCAAAGTGTGTGTGACCCATGTTATTCATATACTTATATCATGAATCTAAATGACTTTTCTGTTGAAAAATTTTAATAACTGAAAATTGGGGGAAATAAAGTCAACAAGTTATTGATATCAGGAACACACGTTGACCGGCTTCTCCAGCCACAAAGTGAACAACGGGCTTCAGATCACACTAGGGGCGAGATGAGCAGCTGGATGCGGCCCTGGGGCGTGCAGTGGCCAAAGCAGAAGGGCCAGCACTGGTTGAGGCAGCAGTGCCAGGCCTGGTTGAGGCAGAAGAGCAAGCAGCGGCTGAGGCAGCAGTGCCAGGCCTGGCCAAAGCAGAAGGGCCAGCAGCGGCTGAGGCGGCAGTGCCAGGCCTGGTTGAGGCAGAAGTGCCAGCCCTGGCTTCACTTCTGGCTCCGGTGGTCTCTACTTCCTCTCTCCAAGCCTCCTCATATTGCAGCAGGAAGGCAGGATGGACTGAATCCTTGACCTTGGCCAAAAACTGCAGGACTTTCGTCTTGCTCGTTTCTGTGAGTGCTTTAGGACCCCAGAGGAACTCATAGCGAGGGGGATCGCTGCCGGGCACCTGGCGGTACTCCAGGTACTCTTCCCGCACCAGATCTTCTGTGATGAGCTTCCTGGGCTCTCCAAAGATGAAGTGACTTCTTCCATCATAGATGCCCAGCATATTCAGGAACTTCCAGATCTTCTCCTCAGGGGCGTGGTTGCCATTCAGGTAGATGACACCCAGCAGAGGCATCAGAAGACCATTCTTCGGCAGCCCCCAGTTACCTCTCATAGACTCACTGTCGCTGAGATCTAGGTTGCTCACCAGGGTATAGCAGTGACTGTTGGGCCTGATTTCCTTCAGCACCAGGCCAAACACCATCTCCATGTGCTCGGAGGCCCTTCTAAGGATCTCAGGGTATTGTTCCTTGTACCTTCTATTGATTTCCTTCAAAATTTCGGACCTCTTAATGAGCTCCCTCATCTTATACTTATACAGCATGTACGGCACCAATAGCTCTGCCTTCCTGGTCAGAATATCTGTGTGAGAGCTCACAGCAGCAGCTGAGGCCTGGGAGGAATTTTCACCTTCCTGAACTTGGCCCTCGGCACCTACTCCAGATCTCGAGCGTGCTGCGCCACTGACACCAGATCTTTTGCGTATAGCACCTGCAGCAGCACTGGTGGTGCCGTGGGCTCCCTGAGGCCCCTTCGGGGTGCCAGCACCAGACGAGCTTGAGGGAGCACTCTCTGAATCAGGAAGGGAGGAGGAGGTGGTCTCTTCTCCCCCAGATGTGGTAGCCTGATCATGAACACCCTGGGTCTCAGTTTGGGTCTGGCGACGTTTCTCACGAGCACGGTGCTTACTCTTCTGCCCACGGGGCATGATGGCTGTGGGCAGGGACCGCAGGCAGGAGTCTGGGCCAAGAGACAGGTGACTGGGGGCACCTGGAGGATGGAGAATGAGGTGACATGAGCACCTTAAAACAGGGAGACTCTACCTTGGCTTAATCAAAGGCCGCCTCTGCAGGTGTCCTTGAGGACACTGCTCTAGGAACCCACAAGGCTCCTGTTTTCCTGCTCAGCATGGCCCCTGAGAATCCCAGAGGAAGAATAGTGGCCTAACTTTTCCTCTGCGTCCTCTCAGCCCTGCTTTGGATTTACTCAGGTGACAGCAGGTGCCAGCAGTGGGGTTTTCTAAGTTCTACTTCAGTATTATCACGTCAAGTCCTGGTGGAGCCTTGGCACCCTTCCCTCTGCTACTCTGATGTAGACACTTTAGACCTCCCCATGATCCAGAGGTAAGGGAAGGGATGCCTCAGTCGACCTCCCTGCCAGGAGATAGATATCCAGTGCTGAGAGCTCATTAGGGTCTTTTCTATCCTGAGTTCACTGGGATCATCATTCAAGGTCCTTACCTTGGCTCCTTAAAACGTTGGGCACCATTATCCATTTGCAGACTGGTGTCTGCACCTTCAGACTAGACATTTCCCCTCCTGTAGACTTCGTATAAAACACTAAAGAAGGGGCTCAGCCTCACAGCCCTTCCCTGAGATTTCCTGGGCTGAAATCCGAGGGTTGGGATGGATGCACTGAGTCCTCACTCAGGTTCCTCTATTGGGCTCCTGGTAGAGAAGCTCAACTTTCTCCTGAAGTAAAGACTGCTTGATAGTAAAAGCCAATGACTCCGTGTCCCAAAATCAGGAAGTGAAGATGACCTTATCTTACCAAACACGGTCTCCTGAGAACAAAATCTGGTGCAGGCAGGTTGATGTCCCTGTGGACCCTCACAAGATCCCAATTCAAGGGCTAAAATATTTTTTTGCTTCTGGTTTCTCCTATATGTCTTTTTGAAAATAAATTTATTTTTTACAATACTAATTTATAATAGTGTACCAGTTTCTGCCACAAATCAATATGAATCAGCCATAGATATAGCTATGTCTCCTCCATCTTGAAACTCCCTCCCATGTCAAACCCCTCTTAAGCTTTCAGAGCACTGGCTTTGAGCTCCCTGGTCATAAAACTACTTCCTATTGGTTATCTATATTCCATATGGTAATGTGCACGTTTTCAATGTTACTCTCTCAATCTGCCCCTCCCTCTCCTTCCCCCACTGTGTCCATGAGTCTGTTCTCTATGTCAGCATCTCCAGGCTGCCCTGCAAATAGGTTCATCAGTATCATCTTTCTGGATTCCATATATATGCATTAATATATGATATTGGCTCTCCACTTTATGAATTAATTCACTCTGCTTAAAAAAACTAGGAATAAAACTACCACATGAGCCAACAATCCCACTAGTGGGCGTATACCCTGAGGAAATGGTAATGGAAAAAGACACTTGTACTCGTCTTCACTGCAGCACTATTGACAACAGCCAGGACACAGAAGCAACCAAGCTCTACATTTGACTCATGACAGGGTCTAAGGTTTCTCCCTCTGCTGACCACTCCATTCAGACCAAGACCCTTACTTCCCCATTAGCCCGCAGTGGGGACCAACATTATCCTTGAGGTCTCCCAGGGATGATGACAGGGAGATGTGGTCCGAATGACATGGTGTGGAACATCCACAGCCCCCAAGGTTCTCACCATCCACCAGGACACCTGAAACCCTCCCTTGCCAACCTGAGGCTGCCCCCACTGACCTGGTCTCTCACTTCCCTGAGATGTCCCAGGAAGTGTCATGTCAAAACACCCAATTCTCCCAGCCCTCAAAATAGGACTGGCACTTTCTGTGACTCTATTTCTTATGGGAGGAGCCCCCATCCTCACTCAGCATCACAGCCATTAATATTGCTGTGGACTAGGTCCCTTTTGTTGAACTAGGTTTATTCCATTACAGCAGGGCTCTCACTTCCCCAAAACCACCTCCAGTGGACACCAGGGGGCACCACAGTTGGGCAGCTCTACCCGGGGCATCCTAGAGCCCAGTACACGGGGGCTGCTCAGTGTGGTCCCCTTGGCGGTGTCGAAATCTGCTCATCAACCCTCAGGGCCCTCATCTAGGTCCTAGAGCTCCTCCAGGGGTAGAATCCGGACCTACCCCTGCAGACCAATGCCATAGCTTTCGACACTCTAAACACATTCGGCCAATAGCTCTGAGGGACTCATAAGAGCCATATCACAGGGGTGGGATGTGGATGGGTCACTTTTATTACTGGGAGGGTTGGGAAAGTCCCATGAGCTACATTCAGGTCCTCACCTTGGTTCCAGAAGAGTACTGGACACTAAGTCTCTGCCATACGGTCGCCGTGGCTACCGGTTGAACCGCTCGCTTTCAAAGCGGAAGTGGAGGGAGCTGCGTAAGGTCCTACGTGGGATCTCCCAGGGATGACGGCAGGGGCAGTATGCTACGGGAACCCCAGTAGCTCAATATTCATCCGTCCTTGGGTCCTCCTTGTGCAGTGTATCAAAGCCCAAGATGCCCGCTCCTATGAACTCGTGTCTTCCAGCTCCCAAACAGAGCCCTCGCCTTCCCAAGTCCCTAGTGGTGGGAGGCCAGCTGTGCTCTGAGCATCTCTGCTTGTCAGGTGGGTTGCCACTCTGTGAGCCTCCTTCGTTGGGGGAGAGATCCTCTCACTAGCACTGATGGTCCTCACCTTAAGTCTGGTTATGGTCAAGACACCCGGATCTGCAGATCTGGGTTCTGATCTGGCTAGAGGAGACTCAGCCCTCCCTAAGATCACACAGGTTGAATGAGTGGCTCCCTCTGCAGGGGTCCTCAGTAACACTCAGCATTGCATGTGAGGTCCTCCTTGGATTCAGGTCCCTCGCTCTGTGAAACTGCAGCTGACTGTATTAGACAGAGGTCTCACCTCGCTAAGACTTTCGAGGTAGAAATCAACCTGACATCTGTGCCCAGAGCTTCCTGGGGACCACAGCATCAGTGATTTTCCAGGGCCTCCTTTTATAGGGTGTGCTACTGTGAGTCCACTTTCAGGTCCTCACATTGACACATGACGAATCCTGTAACTCCACTCTCTGTTTTATGAAGCTTCTTGTCTTACATCAAAGTCCTCGTCTCCTGAGAATTCCAAGTTGGAAGTCAGCATGACCTTCATGTGATCCTAGTCCATCAGGGCCTCTGAGAATAGACAATGGGGATGCAATCTGAGTCCTTCTGATTCCTCTTGCTTAGCATCCTCACTACATCTACCACAGCCTGGGACTGCTCCTTCTACTGATCTAAGATTCCTCTTCTTAGTCTTTGGGTGACATTTTTTTTTTTTCAGAAGGAAAAATGCAGCATTTACACTTTATTTGTGACATAAAGAAGCCGTATTTACACAATACATTCATATTTTTAAATATGTTACACAGCTCGCCTAGAAAACCACTCCATCACAGAACAGCAGCATGTAGCTTGGGTTCCGTCTTTAAAATATTAAATCAAGCAGATTTAAATATTGAATCAAGGGGTGATTGTCTCCTTATTCCTCCTTCATGGAGGTTCCCATATCAGCTTCTGTCCCTCGATTAAAGGCTTCCTGGGGAATGCATATTCCTACAAACAGTGAGCAGTTACCCTCTAGCAAATCTTGGAGAAAATGGGTCTCAGTCCCAGAAGTGATATAAGATTAGGAAAATGCAGCAGAAATTAAGGAACTCAGGACAGATGTTATGATGTCAAAGAGATAGAGGTGATATATTCCTGCTCTTCAGCCAGATTTAGAGTGTGTGCTTAATCACTCAGTCATGTCTCACTCTTTGTGACCCCATGTACTGTAGCTCGCCAGGCTCTTTTGTCGATGCAGATTCTCCAGGCAAGAATACTGAAGTGTGTTACATGCCCTCCACCAGGGATGGTGCCCAACCCAGAGATCGAACCCAGGTCTCCCGCATTGCAGGCGCATTCTGTACCATCTGAGTCACCAGATTTAGGGTAATTCTAAAATATTTACTCTCGGCACCTCCCTGTTGGTCCAGTGGTTATGCGCTCCCAATGCAGGGGTCCTAGGTTTGATCCCTAGTCATGTAACTTGATCCCACATGCCACAACTAAAAATCTCACATCCAACAACTAAGAGTTTACGTGCCACAACTAAAATCTCAGATTCCACAACTAAAGAGGCTGCATGTGGCAACAAAGATTCTGAGTGTCACAACTAAGACCCAGAGCAGTCAGAAAATAAATAGAAATAACTATTTTTAATTAAAACAAATAAAATTACTTTCTACATAGAAGGATAGTGCCAGATAATCTTGTAAGCCCTCAGTACCTTGAGGGTGTCTGAATTTGCACATGCAGGTGATCATAGGCTAACTGACCATTACCCCCTTCTCTCCTTTATTCACAGCTCTTAATTATTTTGGTGTTTGTATTGCATTAGCTATGTATTCCATCCCAGTGTTTTTGCCACAGAGTCCTTCTTTCTGTCACTCAAGATACATGTTTAAGTGCTAGAAGACAGTGAATTAATTGACTCATGAGCACCTCAGGCCGGGACAAGTGGAAGGGTACATGCTGTGGACAAATCAGACCAGCGCTCTAGTCCCAGCTCTGTCTCTTATCAGTTGTGTGGACTTGGGTCCACCCCCAAACTTGGGGAGCCTCAGGTGAAGTGGCTTTTGTAGGACTACTGGCATGTAGCTAAAGCACCTGGACCACACTGAGACTTTACACGATATCTATTTTTACTATGATTATGATTAGTTTCATCCTGGAGGATACCACCGACCCTGAGGAATCTTTTAAATCCAGAAGATGTCAGAGAATCTTTGGCATTCTAGCACATGGAACACCAAATCAGTCCAAAATGCTGTTTAGAAAGAATCTTTCATTTCCACTACTAGATCGTATTTTGAGTGAGGGGGTAGTTTTTTAACTGGAAAAAATTCAAAGAATCTATATATGGAATTTAGACAGATGGTAACAATAACCCATTGTACGAGACAGCAAAAGAGACACTGATGTATAGAACAGTCTTATGGACTCTGTGGGAGAGGGAGAGGGTGGGAAGATTTGGGAGAATGACATTGAAACATGTAAAATATCATGTAAGAAACGAGTTGCCAGTCCAGGTTTGATGCATGATACTGGATGCTTGGGGCTAATGCACTGGGACAACCAAGAGGGATGGTATGGGGAGGGAGGAGGGAGGAGGGTTCAGGATGGGGAACACATGTATACCTGTGGCGGATTCATTTTGATATTTGGCAAAACTAATACAATTATGTAAAGTTTAAAAATAAAATAAAATTAAAATAAAAAAGAATCTAAATTTGATTCTGAGACTAATTCTGTCTTCCTTCCCGGCTGCTCTTTCATCTGAACAACTCCTAGAGACTTCCTTAGTGGTCCAGGGGTTAAGACTCTGCACTCCCAATGCAGGAGACCTGGATTCCACTGCTGATCAGGGAACTAGGTCCCACATGCCACAGCTTTGCCACAACTAACAGTTCACATGCCACAACTAAAGATCCTATATGCCACAACTGAAACATTCCTCATGCTGCAACTAAAGAACTCGCAGGCTGCAAGGAAGATCAAGGATCATGCATGCCAAAGATAAGAGCAAGCATAGCCAAATAAATAAGTAACTAAATAATATAAGCCCCCATGTTCATCAATTTCACCATCACCTAAAATAGACTCACCTCACAGACTTTGGTGGAATTATCTACATAGCCAAAAACGCTGAATGGAATGCCCTTTCAATAAAATGAGCTCTGTTTCCACGACTCACAGCAAAGAGTGTCAGCCCACTGGCTTCTGAGTTTCCGGTTTCATTCTACTATTACTTTTATTTCACAGAATCTCCTTGGAGATGATGTGCATGAAACATCTAGGTTGTGCACTGTGTTCACGGGCACTGGGACAGGAGCACAGGGCACATTCCATCCCCACCCCAGGGGGGATTTCTCTCTGGTCTACCCGTGTTGCTGTTTAGTCACTCTGTCGTGTCTGACCCTTTTCTATCCCATGGACTGAACAGATTGCTCTGTCCATGGGATTCTCCAGGCAAAAATACTGGATTGGGTAGCCATTTCCTCCTCCAGGGGCAGCTTCCTGACCAAGGGATTGAACCCATGTCTCCTGCATTGGTGGGCGGGTTCTTTACCACTCAGCCACCTAGGAAGCCCCATAATTCCAAAGCAATTATTCAGGGTAGTTTTCCATTCCAGGTTTAACTCTCTCAACTTTGAGACCCGCCATCTGAGGGTCTGACCCCTATTCAGTGTTTCCACAGCCTCCCTGGTGGGCTAGACCTGTAGCCTAACTTAAAACTACCTTCTACTGCCAGACTTTTATTGTCCTAAAGTCTCCAAGTGCCTTGCCTCAGTGTATTTACACTAGACTCCTCATGAGGAAGCCCTCAATCCCCTCACCTCCTTACACCTCATTTTTATTGGGCCCCTAGATCTCAGTTCACCAGCTACTTTATTGAATGCTGCTCTTGAGACGCTAGAATTCTACAAGAAGGGGTTGAGTTTATTTTTCTTAGCATCCGCAAAACCACCCAGAAGCCTTCCAAAGAGCAGATGCTAAATTGATATTTGAACAACTATAGTGCAAGTGTGCAAGAAAGCAATGTTACTGGGATTTCACTTCTCCCACATTCTTAAATAAGCAAAGCCAATCCAGATAAATAAACTTCAATTTTACAAAGAAAGACTAAACAAATAAAACAAACGAAGAAGTGAATACCTCTTAAGATTTTTTTCTGTATCTGATAATCACACAGACTTCACTGTGGAAAAATTTCCATTTTCACAAAAACATCCGTATTGCAATATCATGTTATCTTGTTCCGAATGACAAGAAATGATTCAAGGATTTCAGTCTGTGCTATGTAATACGAAATTTCTTAGTTTTCAACTTGATAATCTGCAGTACATGTTGGAGCTGTGCCATTAGTATACTTGGACTCTGAAGCTAAACACATCTTTAATTAAAAGGAACAATATTTAAAAACAGAAAAAAAGAAAAACCTCCAATTTGTGCATATTGTATAGGAACACAAATAAATACGTTATATGCTGAATTTCCATGAGCCCCACCATGGCCCTCCGCTAGTGGGAAGATTGCCTGCTTTCTTGAAATGCAATGTGAAGTATCTGCTCAGACTTCACTAGGGGTAGGAGGAAATTTGGACATGCTCTGGAAAGTGCACTGGCCCTGGCACCATAGGAGCCCTGGCTGCAGCTGTGGCTCTGGCTCTCCTTCTTCAGCTGTCAAAGCCTCTTCATACCAGAATGGGAAGGCACTGCACTTGGTATCATTGACATTAGCCCCAGACTCCCACATTCTTTTATATATCTATATCTATCATGGAAGCACTCCATATTAGTTTAGAAAACTGTACTCACTCCTTTTTGTAGCTTTGTAGTACTCCACTCTGTGGATATATCATGTTCCCTCAATTAACATGTGCATAGGCATTTACATATTTTCATATGGTTGTGGATGTCTCTTCAGAATTAATTTCTGAAAACACTGAATTACTGGCTCAAATGTAAAAGCACAGTTAATTTTCTGACATTACCAAACTGTATTTACACTCCAATCTCATTCTTTGACATGTAGCTCTCAAAGAATGAGATCATTATATTCTCTAAAACTATATACAAAAGTAAAGTGAAAAGGGATTAAAGACCTAGCTATAAGAGTGGAAACCATAAAACTCTTAGAAGGTAATATGAGCAGAACACACTTTGACATAAATCATAACAATATTTTTTTTGGATCTGTCTCCTAAAGCTAGGGAAATAAAAGCAAAAATAAATAAATGGGTTGTAATTAAAGTTAAAAGCTTTTGCACAGCAAAGGAAACCATCAACATAATGAAAAGCCAACCTATTATATGGGATAAAATATTTGCCAATGATGTAAGCAATAAAGGGTTAATATCCAACATATATAAACAGTTGATATAACAGTTTAAAAAAAATCAAGAAAAAGATGGGCAGAAGACTTAAATGCACATTTTTCCAAAGAAGACATACAAATAGCTGAGAGGCACATGAAACGATGTTCAACATCATTAATCATCATATGAATGCAAATTTAAACCACAATGAGGTATTATCTTATACCTATCAGAAGGGCTATCATTCAAAAGGAACAGAATTAACAAATGTTGGTGAGCATGTGGACAAGATTTGTACACTGTTGGTGGGAATGTCAATTGGTGCAGCTACCATGGATAACAGTAAGGAGGGTCCTCAAAATCTAAAACCAGAACTAACACATGACCCAGCAATCCCACGCCTGGTTGTGTATCTAAAAAAAAAAAAAAAAGAACCCACTAATTTGGATGGTCTCCGTCAGGTACTTGATGCTTTTCTGAGTCTAAGGGTTTCCACTGCTCATCACCCCTTCCCCTCCAGCCTCGTCTACTCTCTCCCAGTGACCCCACCCCAGTCCAACCTCCCTGTTTATTACGAAGGCACCTGTGAGTGGCGCAGCCAGTGTGACATGAAGAGATAGTCCTTCCCAGCCACCAGATAATCAGAGTTTTGGCCAGACCTTTGAGCACACACTGAGACTGTGAGGAGTCAGACAAAAAGCACAGACTGTGGTGCTGAAATGGATTACTAAGGCACTTAGTGATGGGGCCAGTGACCCTCCAGGACAATATTCTGCAGGTCCAGTTGGGGATGATACATTTCATGGGCAAGTCACAATTACGGAAAAGAATGGCAACCCATACATATCAAGGCAGTTTATTCTCTGTGACAGTTCATTTCCCTAAAGACTATCCGTTCATACTACCTAGGTTGCATTTGCAACAGAATTTATCATCCACAGATGAAAACTAATGGCAACACTTGGTTCGCTACTCTAGGATCACTGTGGTCTCCTGCTTTCATGATTTCTAAAGTTCTGGTATCCATTTGTTCACTGCTATGTGATCCGAACCCAGATGATAGCCTCCCCAGTGCCAGACGTTGCATAGACCTATAAAACAGAAATAAGTACAAAAGAATTTTTCAGGAATGTACTCAGAAGTATGCCATGTGATGCTACCTTAAAGTCAGAATAACCTGCATTAAAGCTTGAATAAACTTTGAGTTCAGTTAAGTCGCTCAGGTGACTCTTTGCGACCCCATGAAGTGCAGCATGCCAGGCCTCCCTGTCCATCACCAATTCCCGAAGTTCACTCAGACTCACATCCGAGTCAGTGATGCCATCCAGCCATCTCATCCTCTGTCACAGTCTTTTCCAATGAGACAACTCTTCCCATGAGGTGGCCAAAGTACTGGAGTTTCAGCTTTAGCATCATTCCTTCCAAAGAACACCCAGGACTGATCTCCTTTAGAATGGACTGGTTGGATCTCCTTGCAGTCCAAGGGACTCTCAAGAGTCTTCTCCAACAACACAGTTCAAAAGCATCAATTCTTCAGCGCTCAACTTACTTTAAATTACTGCTACAAATGAAAAAAAAAAAAAAAACCCACTAATTCTAAAAGATCCACACACACACAATGGAATTTTACTCAATCATAAAAAAGAATGAACTTTTGCCATTTTCAAGAACATGGATTGATTAGAAGGCATTATGTTAACTGAAATATGTGAGAGAGAGGAAGGCAAATGCTGTATAATACTGTTTATATGGAGAATTAAAAAATAAAACAGACTAGGGAGATGAAGCAGACTGACAGATACAGAGAACAAGCTAGCAGTGGTTACCAGGGGAGAGCAGCAAGGGGCAGGGTAAGGGCAGGGATAGAAGATTAAGAGGTGCAAACGAATATGTCTAAAATAGATAAGCTACAAGGATATACTGCAAAACAAAGGGGATATACCGATATTTTATAATAACTATAAATGCAACATCACATTTACAAATTGTGAATCACTTTGTTGTGTCCCTGAAACATAAAATATTGTACATCATCTATGAAAATGAAGTGAAAATGTTAGTTGCTCAGTCTTGTTCAACTCTTTTTGACCCTAAGGACAGTAGCCCGCCAGGCTCCTCTATCGATGGAATTCTCCAAGTAAGAATTACCCACTGGAGTGGGTAACCATTCCCTTCTCCAGGGATCTTCCTGACTAAGTGATTAAACCCAGGTCTCCTACATTGCAGGCAGATTCTTTGCCATCTGAGCCACCAGGGAAGCCCACAACAACTATAACTCACTTTAAAAATATATATATTCTCCCAAATCATCCCACCCTCTCCCTCTCCCACAGAGTCCAAAAGACTGTTCTATACATCAGTTTCTCTTTTGTTGTCTCATACACAGGGTTATTGGGACGACCCAGAGGGATGGTATGGGGAGGGAGGAGGGAGGAGGGTTCACCATGGGGAACAAATGTATACCTGTGGCGGATTCATTTTGATATATGGCAAAACCAATACAATATTGTAAACTTAAAAATAAAATAAAAATATATATATATATTCTCTCAGGAACTTTCACATATACAATACAGTATTATTAACTATGCGCTTCCCTGGTGGCGCAGTAGTAAAGAATCTGCCTGTTGATGCAGGAGATGCGGGTTCAATTCCTGGGTCGGGAAGATGCCCTGGAGGAGGACACAGCAACCTAATCCAGTATTCTTGCATGGAAAATTCCAAAGACAGAGGAGGCTGGCAAGCTACAATCCATGGGGTTGCAGAGAGTAGGAAACCACTTTGCCACTAGCAACAGCAATGATTAACTACAGTCACCATGCTGTACATTATATCCCTGCTGCTGCTGCTGCTCCTACGTCGCTTCAGTCTGTCCGAATATGTGCAACCCCATAGACGGCAGCCCGCCAGGCTCCCCCATCCCTGGGATTCTCCAGGCAAGAACACTAGGGCTATTTTATTTTGTAAGTGAAAGTTGTGAATGTTTATTCCATTTGGTCACTTACACCCATTTCATCCATCCTCCAACCCCTTCTTGTGGCAACCGCCAATCTGCAACATGATGGACCTAGAGATCGTTACTGGTTGAAGTGACTCAGACAGAGAAGGAGAAATATTATATGACATATCTTAGATGTATAATTTAAAAAGAGATGATACAAATGAATTTAACTACAAAATAGACTTACAGTCTCAGAGAACAAATTTATGGTTGTCGCTGGGGAAGGATGTGGGACAGGGATAGTTAGGGGATTTCCGATGGACATGTACACACTGCTATATTTAAAATGAATAAGCAACAAGGATGTACCGTATAACACAGGGAACTCTGCTTAGTATTATGTGGCAGTACTGATGGAAGTTTGGGGGAGAGTGGATACGTGTATATGTATGGCTGAGTCCCTTCACTGTTCACCTGAAAACTGTCACAATAGTGTTAATTTGCTATACCCCAACACAAAATAAAAAAGCTAAAATTTTACAAACACTGTGCCTCCAGTGCAAGGGCTGTGAGTTCAAACCCTGGATGGGGAATTAAGATCCCATGTGCCACAGAGCAAACCAATCCACAAAATATCATCACAGAAAAAAGTGATGGGGATCCATGAAAGAAATAATTGATAAGGTAGATTTTATTCCCTCCAACTTCTGCTCTATAAAAATACACCAAGAGAACTAGAAGATGAGCCATAGTCTGGGAGAAAATACTTGCAAAAGACATATCTGATGAAGGCTCTAATCTAAAATATACAAAGACCTCTTAATATTAATAAGAAGAAAACTAACATCTAAAAAAAAATGGACAAAAGATAGGAATAGATACCTTGCCCAAGAAGATACAGAGATGGCAAACAAGCATATGGAAAGATGCTCCACATCATATACCATTGCTGCTGCTGCTGCTGCTGCTAAGTGGCTTCAGTCGTGTCTGACTCTGTGCGACCCCATGGACTGCAGCCTACTAGGCTTCTCCATCCATGGGATTCTCCAGGCAAGAACACTGGAGTGGGTTGCCATTTCCTTCTCCAATGCATGAAAGTGGAAAATGAAAGTGAAGTTGCTCAGTCATGTTTGACTCTTAGCGACCACATGGACTGCAGCCTACCAGGCTCCTCCATCCATGGGATTTTCCGGGCAACAGTACTGGAGTGGGGTGCCACTGCCTTCTCCCCATATACCATTAGGGAACTGCAAATTAAAAAAAACAAGCAGATTATCACAACAACCCTTTCAGAATGGCCAGCATTCAAAGGACTGACAACACCAAATGCTGGTAAGGAGGTGAATCAACAAGAACTCTCACTCCTCGGTCGTGGTGATGCAAAACGGTAGAGCCACTTTGAAAGACAGTTTGCAAGTTTCTTAGTAAACTATACATTCAACACTGCTGGTACGAATATAAATTGGTACAGCCAATTTACAGGGAAAACAGTGTAGCAGTTCCTCAAAAAATCAAAAATAACACATAATACTTTCCACATTCCACTACTATCCAAAGGAACTGAAATCAGGACCTCGAAGAGAGCTCTGCACTCCCATGTTCATTGCAGCACTACTCACAATGGCCAAGAAAGGGAAGCATCCTAGGTGTCCAGTGACAGATGAATGGATAAAGAAGATGCAAAATATACATATAATGGAACACCATTCAGCCTTAAATAGAAGCTAACCTCCACAGTTATGACAGCGTGGATAAACCTAGAGGACCTTCTGCTACGGTGAAATAAGCCAGACACAGAAGGACAAATACTGCATGTCATTTATATGAAGAATCTAAAATGGTCAAAGTCACAAAAACAGAGACCAGAGTAATGGTTACCATGGTCTATGGGAGGGTGAATGAGAAGGAACTGTAGACTTAAAAAACATTCACAGTCTCTGCATGAGACAGGGTGTTCAGGGCTGGTGCACTGGGATGACCCTGAGAGATGGGATGGGGAGGGAGGTGGGAGGGGGGTCAGGAAAGGGAACAATGTACACCCATGGCTGATTGATGTCAATGTATGGCAAAAGCCACTACAATATTGTAAAGTAATTAGCCTTCAATTAAAATAAATAAATTAAAAGGAAAAAAAAAAAAAAAAAAACATTCACAGCCTAAAAGCTGACAGGTATGTTCCCTTTGGTACAAACGTTTAGGACTTCAACCCAGGAGGCAGTGTCTCGAGTAACCCTGAGAGAACTGCTCCAAAGAAGGGAGGGGAGGAGCCAGGTTACATAGAAGTTTTGCAACAAAGGGCAGGTAGTCTGAATATCAAAAGATTAAGATAAATGAAGGAAAACCAGATAACCCTGGTTAAGGAATTTAGACCTTTTTCATATATGGAAAGATGCAAGAATCGGGGCTCACTGAAATCATTCCTTTGATATGAACTTCACATATCTGGGGCCCGTATCCTGTATTTTTACATCCTGTGTTCCCTCAGGGTTCACCATCCGTGGTGGCTGCAACTGTTGATAACTGACAGTGTTTATTCACTGATACAGCAGGCAGTATTCCAATTCTCAGTATTAATCAAACGTTACAAAGTTTAATTATACAAAATGAATAAGTTCTAGGATCTAATATATAATATAGTAGTTATTATATTATATATACATATATAATGTATATATATTGTAGTTAAAAATACTTAGAGTTAAAAATAGTTAAAAATATAGTTAAAAATACTATATTGTATACTCTCTAAGAGGTCAAATCTTATGGCAAGTGTTCTTATCCCAGACACAAAACATAAAGTGTGAGAAGGCATCTGTCAAAATGGCCATCATCAAAAAGTCTATAAACAATAAATGCTGGAGAGGGTGTGGAGAAAAGGGAACTCTCTTGCATTGTTGGTGGGAATTTAAATTGATACAGCCTCTATGGAGAAGAGTATGAAGTTGCCTTAAAAATTCAGACTAAAACTACCACATGACCCAACCATCCCACTACTGGGCATAAACCCTTAGGAAACCATAACTGAATAAGACACATGTACTCCAATGTTCATTGCAGCACTATTTACAACAGATAGGCCACAGAAGCAACCTAGATGTCCATCGCTGAATGGATAAAGAAGCTCTGGTTTCTATATACAATGAAGTACTACTCAGCCATAAAAAGACCATATTTGAGTGAGTTCCAATGTAGTGGGTGAACCTAGGGCCTATTATACAGAGTGAAGAAAGTCAGAAAGAGAAATATAAACATCGTATCCTGACACATATACATGGAATCTAGGAGACAGCATTGATGAATGTATTTGCATGGCAGGATGGAGATGCAGACATAGAGGACAGACTTGGTGACACAGGGTGGATGAGAGGGAGGGACAAATCGAGAGCAATACTGAAACATACACATTACCATATGGAACATCGACAGCCAATGGGGATTTCCTGTGTGATGCAGGGAGCTCAAACTGGTGCTCTGTGAAAACCTAGACGGGTGGGAAGAAGTGGGAGGTGGGGGGATGTTCAAGGGGGAGGGGACATATGTATACCTATGGCCGATTCATGTTGATATATGGCAGAAACCAACACAATAGTGTAAAGCAACTACACTCCGATTAAAAATAAACTTAAAAAAGGATGAGAGGGAAATTTTGGAGGTAATGGATATGTTTATGGCATAAACTGTGGTGGTCATTTCACAGGAGTAGACTTATCTCCAAACTCATCAATAAATAAATCAGAAAAATACTGGTTAGCAAGGAAAACTAGCATATCCCAGTTAGGAGTATGCCACTGAATGTCACCATGATGTAGACATCCTCAGTGGATGTAACAGAAAGCTCCAAAATGTTTTAAGGGCCCCAATCTTACCTATCTCTCACTTGACCTTTTACATAAACCACTCCCACTTTCATTCATTTAACCACCCAAAAGTGTCTATTCCTTCCCTATTGTTTGCCAAATTATGGTCAAGATAACTTGATTTCAATTATTATTATTATTTTAGTGGTGTGGGCTCTAGATCCCCCACCAAGGGCAGAGTGTGCCAGTCTAGCAGCTTCAAGGCATCATCCCACCTCAAGGGAGTGCCACCCTGATTTCTGGGAAACTCCACAGACAGGAGAAAACATGAATAAACCATCTAATCTGCACAGGGTTTCCCTGTACTGGAATAACAGCACAGGACACATTCCATGCCAGCTTCTCATGATTTCTCTCTGATTTACTCACAATCCCAAAGCACAGGCAGACTCAGAAAATACTGCAGGTTTGGGTCTCAACCCCCAAAGGAAAGTCCATATCACAATTGAGTCATACAAATTTTTTGGTTTCCAGTGCTTTCATAAAATTTATGTTTATACTATACTACAGGTTATTAAGTGGGCAATAGATTTGTGCCTCAGAACAATATCAGATTAGATCAGTCACTCAGTCGTGTCTGACTATTTGTGACCACATGAATTGCAGCACGTCAGGCCTCCCTGTCCATCACCAACTCCCAGAGTTCACTGAGACTCACGTCCATCGAGTCAGTGATGCCATCCAGCCATCTCATCCTCTGTCGTCCCCTTCTCCTCTTGCCCCCAATCCCTGATGTCTTAAATAGAAACACCTCTTTGCTAAAACAAAAAAGATGCTAACCACTATCTGAGCCTTCATTGAGTCCATCATTTTTGCTGTTGAGGGTGTGAACATTGCAAGAGGTATCAAAACGTGACACACAGACATGAAGTGAGCAAACGGTGTTGGAAACATGGAGCCGAAAGCTGGAAGCAAGGTTGACTAACACAAACTTTTAATTTGGTAAAGAAAAAGAACAAAGAAAAGAAAAGCAGTACCTGTGAAATACAATAAAGCAACGGGCAACAGAGTGAAGTGTGTCTGTAACTGTTAAGGGCAGTTTCCCATCCCAGGCTTTGTCTTTAACTATGCGGCCCACCATGTGAGAACCTGGTCCCTGGTCACGATTACCACAGCCTCATCCAGCCCGCCATACACACAACTTATAATTACTTCCCACCGAAAGACTTATAACTTTCCCAAGGCCCACCACTACCTTGCGTCAGGGAATTCACATTTGACTGCTGTCATGTCACCATTTCCTTTACATGACAGCTACTTCTCGACTCTATGATTTTATGGTCAGTGGCTAGATCTTTTCCTCAGCTCTCCAAGTAGTAGCATGGAGTCTTCTATGAGCAGAGGCTCAATTGCTGTTTAGGGAATAAATGAGCCTGTGAGCATGAGGATGAATTTCTTAGAATTTAATTTTACGTTTTTGAATTAATGAAGCATACACAGTCACTTATAATTTTGTAAAACACAACTAGAAAAGATGAGGAAACAAAATACCATCCATCTTACTTTCCCTCTATTTCTTGATCCCACATATTGCACTGCTTAGTGTTTTCATGTTGTCAAGGAAATAACATATTGTAATGCCATGTTATCTTGCACCAGCTTATTAAATAAGATGGAAGCTTTACCATGTGTTTAACACAACAGAGAAACTCTTATCCTTAAGACCGATAAACAACAGTAAGTGTGACTCATGTCATTGGTACACTTAGATTATAAGCTTTGAGAAGCAACCTTTGAAAAGTAGCAAGAACATAAAAACACAGATTTATCGCTAAATTCCTCATACAGAACACAAACCCCAAGGAATTATACACTGTGCACCCTCTGGGATGCCTCGTTCTATACTACTTATAGAACACTGAATGCTATCTTCAGCCACAAAGTACAGAATTTGGCTCAGCTTCATTAGGTGTGGGAAGAATTGCTGGAGGAACACTGGGCCCTCTCTTCCTCACCTCTCAAAGCTGTGATACCCAGGATCTCTGATAGCTGACAGAAAGGGTGGGATTGGGGGGAGGGAAGAAGACTGGCGGGGTGTTCTACAGTCCTCAGAGTCCCCATCTTCGTATCTCTCAGAGTCTGACACTCCTCCATTTCCTGAACTGTGTCCACAAGCCTCCAAAGTTTCACCTCTTAGAGATCGGCAGGGGAGAAGTCCGGGAATTGAGTGCATGGGTGCCGCTTTGTGTCTCCATCTTTACTGCCCCATGCCTCGTTCGCACTCGGCGCTCTCCCAGTGACTGGAGTTAGGGCCTAGGTTTTCTTCATTTACAGAATCAAGTAATCGCTTGTCTTACAGAATGTCTTCAATCAAGATGTACCGAAGAAATCGGCCTAAGAAAGTTGTAGAACCATCCCCTTCCGATCACAGAGATGAGACTTTGGAAGTTATCTCTGTTACAGGATGGGGGAATGGTCCCTTGAGTCCACATTCAGGTCCTCACCTTGCCTTCACATCAGTCCTGGGAATCCACTCTTAGCCACACGAACACGCTGAACATCAGTCCGAGCTCTTCGCCACCAGCACGGAAGTTCTGCAGAGACCCTTCCGGCTATGGCTGCCCTGTGCACGATCTCTGAGGGATGATGGAAGGGGCGGGGCTCTGTGGGGACCCCGTCATTCAGTGTTCAGCCATCCCTGGGTCATCCCTTAGGGTCCTCACCCTGCCGTCTGTCAAGAGCCCTGGACCCTTCGCACTACGGACTTGAGTCCTCCTGCCCCCAAACGAAGCCCTCACCTCTCTGAGTCCCTAGTGGGGAATCAGGGCACTTCTCTGTGCATCTCTCCTTGACAGGGGCAGAGCCACTCCGTGAGCCTTCCTCCTTGGTGGGAGAGACCCTCTCATCAGCACTGATGGTCCTCATCTTCCCGGTGGTGATGGCCAAGATGCCACCATCCTCAGAACTGAGGTTCCATCCATTCCCTCGCTGAAATCAGAGAGAAATGAAGAGGCTTCTCATCCCTGTAACTCTGCCTGGAGCCTCTGGGGTTAGGAATAGGGGCAGGGGTCTGTAAAGCCTCCTCATTTGTGGGTCTAGTGATACTTCTTTCTTCACTCAGGGACCTCACCATGGTCCTGGCCAGTCCTGGGACCTGACCCTCCAACCTGAGATTCTCCCTCTACTGAACTGAGGCCACTTTTCTTAGACTGAGACTTTGACCTCACAGAGAGCTACAAGGATCATAAGACGGAATGTCCTGTCTGGGCATTCTAGGCCTGAGAGCAACTTTGGGTAGGTCTCTGAATGACCTGTATTTTACGGTGCTTGTCTCTCCAGTCCTCACCTATGGGAGCCCAAATTTTGTCTATCTCTTGGATTAAAGGATTCCTGGGGAGCACCACATTCCAGCAAACTCTTCAGCAGTGTCCCTAATGCAAACCCTACAGTTTCATGTCCCAGACTTGATCTGAGATGGGTAAAATAACACAGAAGGCAGAGGGCAAAATGGGGTGTCTTCCCAGAGAAAAATTCTGCTCCATCCTTTTCAAAAGCCAGAGTCAGTCTCTTTTCATGACTTGTTTTAATTGATTGACAGGCATACTTTTCAAACATTGTACTGCACGTAATCATGCGTCACAAATACTGTGTTTTGTTACAAACTGAAAGTTTATGGTAACCATGCATTGAACACATCTATGGCATCATTTCCCAACATCATGTATTCACTTGGGGTCCCTGTTCCACATGTTGTTAATTCTTTAATATTTTAAACTCTTTCCTTATTTTGTTTCTTATGGTGCTCTGATCAGTTGTCTTTGTTACTATTGTAACTGCCTTACATTTGTAAATTAAGCTATGTGCATTTTTTAGACATCTTCTAGTAAGTGTACAATAGGCTTAACAAGTTTTATAAGCACTGGGAATCCCCCAAATTCCTAATGATTTATTCTATGGCAATTTTCACTTTATTGCAGTGATCTAGAACCCAAGTCACCATATCAGAGATGAGTACAATTCTAAAGGAAAAAAACCATCTAAGATGGTTTTGTGCTATTCTGAATGAGGTTATCTGACACTGCGCAGAGGACGATCTTCCTGTCCCTATCATCTGTTTCTCTTCTTTATTCCTGTCATTTATTGATGTAGCCTTCAAGGCTTTGTGACTAAAGAAGTGTATTGGAATATATCCAGGGTCCTTACTTTTATCCCAAGATACATTTGAGTGTTAAGGAACACAAGCTCTGTTTTAGGGCAAGAGGATTATAACAGCATCGGATCTAGAGGAATTCAGAGAGGAATCTAATTCCAGGCCTATCAGTCACTAGTGTTCCCCAGCAAGGGCTCACTGCCTGATGCACATAGCAGCCAATACTATGGAACGGGCTTGAGAGAAAAACTTTAATCCAAGGTGGAGTAGCAAGAAGACAAAAGTGGGGCTCTCAAATCTGTCTCCTCAATCCAGAGTTTGAGGTAAAATGAAAGGGTTTAGGGGAACTGCAAACTTGGAACCTAATTGGCTACTTTTGAATTAGTTCATGTAAGCTATTCACGCTGCTAGAAGCCCGATTTTCTGTATTGAAGGACTTCATACAGTTCTCCCCTGGCAACATTCCTACTCTGAGAGTTCCACAGTCTGAACCCTCTTGGTTCTGCAGTCATCCTGGAAACATAGGCTCCATTTTGGCACATGCATAGTGCTGCCTCTAAAAATAACTCAAGGTTTGGTTAATCAACAACCTGTTTTAAGGAGACAAAACCACTTTAAACTGGTCAATGCTTTATGCTTCATTCCCCCCATTTCTCTTTGTACATTCTTCAAGCTTGCGGGAAATCGTCCTCAATTTGGTTAACGAGTCTCAAATTCTGTGGAAAATGATAATCCCAGGTCCCAGAGTTTTGTACCACCAGGACTAGAGTGTTACATAAGGACTGACAAGGTTGGATTAATTGGTATTTAAGAAAGGTGATTATCAGAGGCTTTGTTTCCTTCACATGTCTCTTTTCAGGCTATTGCTTGAAGTTTGGTGTTTTGGTGCCTGGATGGAATTTATTACTATTGGGTCATCTATCTTGGCTCTTCCTGGCCACTCCTCAGCCCAAACTGAGCTCTGCAGTTGACTGACCAATTTCTTCCACTGTAGTGCTCAAAATAGTTTACCTTTTGGCCAGCAAACAGAGCCTGGACCAACTGTATTTAACCAATGCTTGCTGCCTCTTCCCAGCCTTCATGGATTGAAGTCGATGTCAACCAGCACTCTTATCAGGAACTTGATGTCTCCCTGGAAAGTCCTTGCATCCTTGGGAGCTGTAGGAAATCCTTCAGGGCTTCTCTGTGGCTCAGAGAGCTTTGTTCCTCTCTAGGAAGAAAATGGGCAAACTTGAGTCATCGCCCCTTAATTTAGGACCCAATTCCATCTCCTAGTTTGGTTTCTGGAAAGCGTTGGCTGTATGAGTTCCCTGGAGAAACCACTGAGAAGAATGGACAGTCTCAAGGTGACCAGCTTGGATCTGAGGGTTCACTTAAAGAACCCTGAAAAGTTTTCCATTATTATATGTGGTTGTCAAACTGTAGCTTGAAAGGAACACGTGCTACCCAGCTTCCAAGGAATCTGTCCCACCAGTTCCAAGACTGGAGCCCATTGGGTCACAGGCTCCTAGTATTTCTGCCCGGCCATGTGCTGAGGGCATGCTTGTCTACTGAGGAGGGTCCTATAGAAGTTCAGGCTCTGTCTCAGTCTCCACAGAGAAAAACTTACCTGGTGAGTAGGAGGCTGAGACAGTGATTGCATCCCATTGAAGAAAGTGAAAGAGGAAGCTGTCTTAGACTCAGGCAGAGCTGACTTTCAGAGAGCAATTCAGGAGCACACACATTCAAACACCAATTTCCTCACTTCCTTTCTGAGCATGCTGGGGTTTAATCTTTGTGGTAGATGACCAAAATACTTTACCCCTCCAGCAGAGATCACCGACAAGCAAATCTAGATGTCTGGGCAATTTCCAGGGGAAATATATTCATTCCAAGGCCTCTATGTAGCCCATGGCCCTTAAGACCACAACCAATGGCTATTTTTCCTGGAAAAATTTCATTTTTAACATCACGCATGCACAAATATATAAAAGTAGTTCAGTACTGCTGCTAAGTCACTTCAGTCGTGTCCAACTCTGTGTGACCCCATAGACGGCAGCCCACCAGGCTACAGCATCCCTGGGATTCTCCAGGCAAGAATACTGGAATGGGTTGCCATTTCCTTCTCCAATGCATGAAAGTGAAAAGTGAAAGTGAAGTCCCTCAGTCGTGCCTGACTCCTAGCGACCCCATGGACTGCAGCCCACCAGGCTCCTCCATCCATGGGATTTTCCAGGCAAGAGTACTGGAGTGGGGTGCCATCAGAGCCAACTCCTATTAGCCAATCCCAACACATAAAACAGTCAGACACAGACAAACATAGGCAATTAAATACAAAGGCCTGGGACCTTAAGCCAGTGTTCAGAGCTCTAACCCAATCATTCGAGCACCTCAGTAGCTCTAACCTCTGACATTGTCCTCTTTTGGGTGGGTCTTTAACCCACGACTGTAGCCTTAGGATTCAAATCAGACAGAAGAAACTCTCCTAGGTGGGACTCTAACCCACAGTGGTGTTGTCCTTCTTCAATCAATTCGTCATGTCTGACTCTGTGCAACCCAATGGACTGCAGCATACCAGGCTTCCCTGTCCTTCACTTTCTCCTCGGGTTTGCTCAAACTCATGCCCATTGAGTCAGTGATGCCATCCAACTGTCTCATCCTCTCTAACACACAGTCCTGATGAGATTATTAGACTACATATAGCACATTTAGTTACAGGCATATTTTAAGGAGTTTACTCACCCCAAAGATGTCTGATCCAGGAGCTGTTTCCTTCCTTAAAAGTGAAAGGAGCCCCAGAAGCCAGAGGAGCCCAGAGTGCCATGGCTAGGAAACAGGAACCCGAGAGCCAACTCTCTAGACAAACTCAGTATAGGTGGCCACTCAGGGTTGGTGTTGAGGGCCCACCAGGGGCTACAGTGCATCAAGCAGATGGTCACAAGTCCTAAACCTCAGCAAGGCTGCCCAAACTCACGGAACATGGGCTCAAGCCCGATGCTCAGAGAAGTCAATACTTAATGCAAGAGCTTTAGAGAAAAGAGCTTTACTGCAAGGCCAACCAATGCAGGAGGCAAGGTATCAGATCTCTCTCCAATCCAGGAGCCTGGGTGCAATTGAAGGGGTCTCGGGAATTTCTAATTGGAAGCTAATTGGCTAGTCTTCAATTTCATTTCAGCTACTCAGGTTACAGGAAGCCAGGTTTTCCTCATTGAAGGATTTCTCACTTTGTAAATGGCCCGGGGCAATATTTCTCTTCTCTGAGTTTTGCAGACTGAAGAGCTTGGCTCCAGGGTCATCCTGAGGTCATGTGTTCCTTCTTGGACACATGCAGTTCTTTCTTTGTAAAATGACTCAAGGTGTGACTAATCAACAATCTATTTGAGAGGGTCAAACCAGTTTCAGCTGGTCAATTGTTTCACGTGCTGTTTCACTAGCCCCCTGAACTCCAGCACATTACCCAAACTCCAAGACAAAGATAATCACAGTGCACTAAATGTTGCCTAGCAAGGACAAGCATGCAACATTCCCATCACAGGATGTAACATAGAATGTGCCTGAGGTAGAATCTTTCCCAGCTGGAAACAACTCAGAGTTCTTAGAATTTTTGTCATTGACCAGTTATCTTCCCTCCCAGATACCAGTTCATCTAAATAATGAATATTTCCACATATTTAAGTACTAACAAGAAACTGAGAACTTGCCTAGAATTTGCCCAATTACACACAAGATAAAATAATCGAGTAGGTCCTTAAGGAGAGGTCTCTGGCTCCCTCAACTCAGTGTAAAGGTCACCAATCCAGGAGACTGTGGATTTTCTGAGGCCCTCCATCTGAGGATCTGGCTGTGCTCACCACTCCCACTGTCTGGGAGTAGCCCACCAGGCAACTTCAGCCTTCGCTGAAGGCTTTACATTTTCCTAAGGCTCCAAAGCAAGACTGTGTATTAAAAAATGGAGACATCCGTTTGCCGACAAAGGTCCCTGTACTCAAAGCTATGGTTTTTCCGGTAGTCATGTATGGATGTGAGAGTTGGACCATAAAGATGGCAGAGCGCTGAAGAATTGATGCTTTCAAACTGTGGTGCTGGAGAAGATTCTTGAGAGTCCCTTGGACAGCAAGGAGATCAAGCCAGTCCATCCAAAAGGAAATCAACCCTGAGTATTCATTGGAAGCACTGATGCTGAAGCTGAAGCTCCAATACTTTGGCCTCCTGATGTGAAGAGCCGACTCATTGGAAAAGACCCCGATGCTAGGAAAGAAAGATTGAGGGCAGGAGAGGAGTGGGCAGCAGAGGAGAAGATGGTTGGAAGGCATCACTGACGCAATGGACATGAGTTTGAGAAAACTCTAGGAGACAGTGAAGCACAGAGAGGCCTGATGAGCTGCAGTCTATGGAGTCACAAAGAGTGGGACATGACTTAATGACTGAACAACAAGAAGGCTCCAAACTGCCTCACTGCAGGCCATTTACACTTGCTTTCAACTCCAACTGCCTGTCCCCCCTTACCCCTGCTTTTGACTTGTTCTTTCAGCAGTCCCCAACCTTTTTGGCACCATGGACTGGTTTTGTAGAAGACAATTCTTCCACAGACTTGGAGTGGGGGATGATTTTGGGGTAATTCAAGCACAGTACATTTATTGTGAACTTTATTTCAAATGTAAATGCCACTGCTGATCTCACAGGAGGTACTGGTCCAAGGCCTGCAGGTTGGGGACTGCTGCTTTTGGTCAGAGAGTATCTCACCATATTTTTATGTAATAGTACTTCCTAGATTCTAAAATTCAACGGGCAGGGGCTAGATCTTGTTCTGGTGGTTGCTGTTGTTCCATTTAAAAAAAAACAAAAACAAAAACAAACCATCCATAGTACTAGTAAGCATCCAAAAAGCTCATTCTCAGAACTTCCCTGGTGATCCAGTGGATAAGACCCCCTGAACAATTAATGTAACATCTACCCTTTTAGAAAATCTTTAAGTGTACAATATGGAATTGTTAACTATAGGCTCTATGCTACACGGTATATTCCTAGAAATTATTCACTGTGTATAACTGAAAATCAGTGCCCTTTGACAATCACTTCCTCATTACACCTCCTCCCAGCCCCTGGCAATCACCATCCTACTCTGCTTCTATCAGTTTGCCTATTTTAGATTCCTCATTTAAGTGATATCATCTATTTCTCCTTCTGTGTCTGGATTATTTCACTTAGCACAATGTCTTCTGGGTCATCTCTGTTATTGCAAATGACAAAGTTTCCTTTGTTTAAGGCTGAATAATACTCCATTATAGGCTTCACAGGTAACTCAGTGGTACAGAATCCACCTGCCAATTTGGGACACACAGGAGACTTGCGTTCAATCCCTTGATTGGGAAGATCCCCTGGAGGAGGAAATGGCAACCATTCCACTATTCTTCCCTGGGAAATCCCATGGTCAGAGGAGCTTCGTGGGCTACAGTCCATGGGATAGAAAGAGTCAGACACAACTGAGTGACTGAGAACACACACACACAACACTCCGTGATATGTATATACCATATATTTATCCATTCATCCATCAAAGGACATTTAGGCTGCTTCCCTGTTTTGGTTATTGTGAATAATGCTGCAACAAATACGGGAATACTGATATCTCTTGGAGAGTGTAATTTTAACTCCTTTGGATAGATACCCAGGAGTGGTTTGCTGAATCATACGGTAATTCAATTTTTAATTTTTTGAGGAACCTCAATACTGTTTTCCACAGTGGCTTTACCCATTGACATTCTCACTAACAGTATAAAAGAGTTCTTTTCTAAATGCTTGCACTTAATCAGCTTACTCTCTACTGGAGAGCAGGGCAATCAAAATTTCAAATTATTGTTGTGGCAAACACATTTAACATTAAATCTACTCTTAAATTTTTAGGCACACAGCACAGTACTGTTAAAAACAGGTACACTGTTGCACAGCAAATCTCTGGAATTTATTCATCTTGAATAACTGAAACATAATACCAAGTGAAAAGCAACTGCCCATTTCTCCCTCCTGTGGCCCGTCTGTGTTTCTATGTGTTTAAAGACTTTAAATACCTCATATAAGTGGAACCATGCAGCATTTGTTCTTCTGTGACTGGCTTATTTCATTTAGAATAATGTCCCTGTGGTTTCTCCATGTTGTCCCATATAACAAAATTTCTTTCCTTTTTAAGGTGAAATTATATCTCCTTGTCTGTGTCTACCACATTTTCTTTATCCATATATCTGTTGGTAGATATTTGGGTTGTTACCATATACTGGCTATTGTAAATAATGGTGCAATGAACACAGGAGTGAAGATGTCTCTTCAAGATACTGATTTCACTTCCTTTGGATAAACAATTAACCCTTGCATCATGTGGAGTTTAGAGGCACCAAACCCCCATGCCGTCAAAACCCCCTGTATTCTTTTGACTCTGTCCACACATAACTAATAATAACCTACTGTTGACTGGAAGCCTGACTGACAAACAGTCAATGCTTATTTTGTATACTATAAGTATTTTCTACTGTATACTTATGCTAAAGTAAGCTAGAGACAGCAAAATGTTATTAAGAAAATCATAAGAGAAAATATAACAGTACTGTGTTTATCAGTACTACAGGATTACAGCATCCATTTACAAGAATTGTCTGTCAGTACCTACATCTATATTGTCTTACTGACACAAAGGACTATAGATACAAGACACTATATATCAAAACTGAAAACATAATGTGAAAAGAAATTCATATTTAGTTACAGGTATAATGATTCAAGCATTGATCATGAAGAAGAAGAAATATAATTGCTTTATAGTAGCCTAGTGTCGGAGAAGGCAATGGCACCCCACTCCAGTACGCTTGCCTGGAGAATCCCATGGATGGAAGGAGCCTGGTGGGCTGCATTCCGTGGGGTCGCTAAAAGTCGGACATGACTGAGCAACTTCACTTTCACTTTTCACTCTCATGCATTGGAGAAGGAAATGGCAACCCACTCCAGTGTTCTTGCCTGGAGAATCCCAGGGATGGGGGAGCCTGGTGGGCTGCCATCTATGGGGTCGCACAGAGTCGGACACCACTGAAGTGACTTAGAAGTAACAGTAGCAGCAGCCTAGTGTACTTGATAGGATTGCTTCGTGGTAGCTGAGAATATGCAGTAGTGAATGAATCACTAAAATTTTTTTATATCATACACTATTATGGTCATATTTATAATAGAGTACTGAAAACATTGTTAGTTTAAGAGAAAACACCTGTGATGACAGCTTGATATGCATTTATGTTCATCCACTCACAAGAGAGAGGTAGGACAATGCACAATAATATAATTCCTTGAAAGTAAAGTCATAAAACAGTAAAAAAAAATGAAACATTATTAATTTTATATTAAATATCACTCACCTTCTGCCTATGCAATGGTAGGCTATCCATTTCAATACAAGTCTTGCACGCAACGTTCTACATGATGAATCCTTAGCTGGTGGTGATGATGAAGATGATGACACAGAAACATCTCATACAGTCCTTGCCTACAGTTATTAGCTCTTAGAACAAATACACTCACACACATACTCAACAGATAAGCTGATTACCCATATGGCACAATGATTATTTACTACTCATTGACTGGAAGTGGATCATCATGAAGGTCTTCATTCCTGACACCTTCTTGCTGAGTAGGCTGAAGAGGAGGAGGAAGAGGAGGGGTTGACCTTGATGAGTGGCAGAGATGGAAGAGCAGAGGAGGTGGAAGGGGAAGCAGGCACACTCAGTGTACCATTATGGAAATACATTGTAATTTCTGTCTGAAGATTTTGCTTTTTCATTTCTCTAAAAACGTTTCTGTGTGTTATCAGTCCTCCTTCCACCACTTGCTTTCTTTTCAGTGCCTTTATCATAGAAGGGTCCATGCCATACAAGAGTCAAAAGCAGTCTTGAGTCCTCAGAACACTTCTGCCAGATTGTCTAATGTCAATTTGTTTTCTGGCACTGCTTCTTCTACATCTTGTTCCTCATCATCCAGCTCTGTTTGGGAACCATTCATCTCCATCAAGTGGTATATTGTTAATTCCTCTGCTGTAGGGTCTGTTAGCTCTTGGGTTTTTCCAAGATCTGTATTTTGGGACTCTGCACCCCCTCCCACCCTTTCATGTCATATCCACAGTCTCTTTCATGATTTCCTTGACTCTGTCACAAATCCTGTGAAGGCATACACAACACCTGGACTGTTTTCTTTAGAAGGAATTTATTGTTTTGGGCTTTCATTTTTTTTTTTTTTGTAACAACAATCACATCTTCAGTTGTGTAATCCTTCCAGAGTTCATGATGTTCTATCAGGGTTCTCTTCCATAGCATTGACAATCATTTCCATACAGTACCCTGTGTAATGAGCCTGAACGGTCCTTTTGACCCTCTGATCTATAGGCTGACTTACAGATGTTGTGTTTAGAGGAAAGGAGACCACCGAAAGGAAAGTTCGGTGTTGAACTCACAGGGTTCTTGGTGACCAAGGGCATTGTCCAATATCAAAAGAATTTTAAAAGGCAGTCCCTTACTGGCAAGGTACTTCCTGAATTCAGGGACAAAGCACTGACGAAACCAATCCTCCCCAAGGTTTCATGCTGTCCAGCCTTCTTGTTGTACAACTGAAACACTGGCTGATGATGTTTATAGTTTACCTTTAAAGCTCAGGGTTAGCAGCTGTATAGGTTAGGGGAGTCCTGATCATTTGCACAAAAACCTGATGACATTTGCACAAAATCAGAGAATTAGCCTATCTCTGTCTCAATCCTGGAGCTCATTTCCCTTCCTTGCCAATGAATGTACTTTGTGGCATTTCGTCCAGAATAGGGTACTTTCATCTGCCTTAAAACCTGTCCAGACAGATCTTTCTCCTCAGTGATTTTCTTTTTTAAATCTTACTGGAGTATATTTAATTTACAATATTGTGTTAGTTTCAGGTATACTGCAAAGTGATTCAGTTATTCATATACATATATGCATCCTTTTAGAGAATCTTACCTCATATAAGTTATCACAGAATATTGAGTTTCCTGCTCTATACAGTAGGTCCTTGTTGGTTATCTACCTTATATACAGTAGTATGTATATGTTCATCCCAAGCTCCTGATTTATCCCTCCCTGACACGTTTTCTCCTATTTCCTCTTTGGTAACCATAACTTCACCTTTGATATCTGTTCAGTCTGTTTATATTTTCTAAAGAAGTTCATTCGTATAATTTTTTTTAAAGAACTACATTTTCAGATGAGAACAAGATGGCAGAGGAATAGGTGGATGTGGAGTACATCTCTCTCCATGGATACATCAGGACTACACCTTCAGACACAGAAGTGCATGCAGAACACCAGCTGAGAGTGGACAGGAGTACCTGACCAGCAGAAAAGAATATACAGAACCAGGCAAAACTTGGTAGGAGGAAGGAACTAGGGGAAAAAACAGGAGTGTTAGTAGGACTGGACCTGCCCTCGGCGGGTGGGGGCACTGAAGCAGGGGTTTGATCCCCACATCAGGGCAACTGTCTGAGTCAGAGGAAAAACATTTAAGGCTGAGAGTGAAACAGCTGGTCTGTGGCAGCCTAAATGGAATGAGAATCAGACAGTCCTTGCCGCACCCATACATACCCCAGACAGGGATGCAGGTCCCCTAGAAGGCACAGCAGCTTGGAACTGGAGTTTAGGAATTGTGGAGCAATCCTATGGCGAGGGCTGCTGTTGACCATGGAGAGAACAATTGGGGGGGTGTGAGAGGAGATTGTGGTGGGAAATGCCTGTGGAGGAAAGAGAGGCAGCCATGGAAGCAAGGCAATACTACTGAGTCACATATAGAGAGTGGAGCCATCACCATAGCCTCTCTCCCCCAACATGCCAGCATCGACAGCTGAAGAATAGAAAGCCTGGCCCATCAAACGCCTGACGCACTGAACTACAGAATAGGATCACACCCAGGGTGTCCCTTTAAGTGCCTGACATGCCAATCTACAGAGTAGAGCCCCAGCCCGGGGGGGACCCGCTATGTGCCTAATGTACACAACAGAGAAGGACCGCAGGTAAGGGAGCCCTCTAAGTGCCTGAATGGGAAGAGCTACAGAGAAAGACTAGCCAAAGAGGCCTTCTGATCACCAGCTACAAGAAACTTGAAAAAAGACTCTGATACGGCCACAACTCCTGCAGTGGAGGCAGTCCATGTCCCTGCACACTTGGTGATGCCAGGGTCCCACAACCCAAGTAGCTGTGCCATCTTCACAATCAACCCTCACTGGGGCTAAGCTGCCACGGGCAAAACAGTCTTGTGTCCATGCATGTAGGGTTGCTCCATTCATGTCCAACACTTGCAACCCTGCGGACTGTAGCCTGCCAGGCTTCTCTGTCAGGGGGGTTAGGGAGGAAAGAATACTGGAGTGTATTGGCCAATACTGGTTGCCATACCCCTCTAGAGCACTATATTTCCTGCTGCCCTAGCTACCAACTCTCCTGAGTACCTGGTGATGCCAGAACCCCTGTGACCCAAGCAGCTGCAGCACCTCCACATCTGGCCCTCATTGGGGCAGACCTCAGTCCTCCAGGGCAGCCTCAGGAGTAACCCCAGTGGATGACTCACATGCAGAGGTGGAAATAAAACCACAATTGAAACCCAGGGGCAGTGTGGCTAAGGAAGAAGACCCAAAACCTTCCCACCAGCTGTACAAGCTGCAGATGAAATCCACACAATCAACTAGGCAGACTCTGTGTCTATGGAATATATAAAAGGTCATTGAGAGCTCCCGCAAAAGAAAATGCACTAGTTCTGATAGCTGTGGACATTGGAGGCAAGAACACAGAGTAGTAGGACCAGATTAGAATCTGAGCTGCCCCCACAGCAGGTCCAGAGACCAGCACAGTGTTGGAGGGCATCCTAGGGAGGTGAGGTGGACTGTGGCTCCCAGCGAGGGAAAGAACTCTGACAGCAGTGACTCAAGAAAACATTCATTATTCTTATGTTTTGACTTGTTCTGTAGATTCTTTTGGATGTTTTTCTTTTTCTTCCCCCTACCCCTGCTGTAGTTTTCAATTTTATTGGCGCTATTAAATCTATTTAAGCTTTTGGGTTTGTCTGTTGGTTTTTTTTTTTTTTTTTTTTTTTTTTTAGTCACACTTTTTTCTGTTGTTATAAACCTCTGCCTCTGCGTTGGGTTTTTGCAGTTCTGTGGAGTTTTCCTTTTTTTTTTTTTCTTTCTTTTTTTTATTTTAATTTTTTAAGCTATTATTATTTATTCTACATATATTCCTTTGTTTGCTTTTCCTACTGTTCTTTCGCCCTTGCAGTTAATCTTTAATGTATATAAATCTTCTTTATCTACCTCTATTTAACTTTACATATCTATTCTTTCTTTCCTTTCCTCTCAATGCATTTGTTACTTTTGTTTTCATTGCTTTATTCTCCACTTGCCATCTTGCTTTAGTTTTGTTTTCCAGTTTGTGCTTTAGTAAGCTTTGTTCTTAAATTGTAGATATGATTTTTGGTTTCTTTTGTTTGTTGGGTCAATCTATTGTACTTTATTTTCATTGGACTGTTTTGATTTTGCTTATGGGTTTATATGTATATGTGTATATTCCCTTATTTTAATTATTATTTGCCTGATTTTGTAACTGCCATTTGCCTGGGGTTCATCTTTGGTTTCTTGTTTTTGAGTATTTGTTTTAATCTCATTTAATGCCATAACAAATCACTTGTGGAATCTTCATTCCTGACAGAGGTCAAGCCCTGAACCTTTGGACTGGGAGTACTGACTGCAAGACCCTAGATAACTGGAGAACTAACCCTGCTGCTGCTGCCCTAGGGAGTATCAAATAGTGAGAACTCACACAAAAGAAACCACCTGAACACAAGACCCAGCATCACCCAGCCACCTGTAGCACCCTCTGCAGGACACCTCATCTAAACAACAAACAAAACAAAAATACAAACCCAATCATCAGCAGACAGGATTACCAACCTCACTGAGCCTTGCCCATTAGAGGAAAAACAAACAAACAAACAAAACATCTCAGCACAAATCGCACCATATACAAGGTTACACAAACCACTGGGCCAACCTTAGGAGGGCATGAGCCAAAAGGAAGAAAGAATTCAACCGTGAAGCCTGGGAAAAGGAGACCTCAAACAAACAAACAAAAAAGAAAGGAAAGGCAAAAAAATACTACACAAGTGAAAGAACAAAGTATAAACACAGAAGTCCAAATAAATGAAGAGGAAATAGTCAAACTACCTGAAAAAGAATTCAGAATAATGAGAGTAAAGATGATCAAAAACCTTGAAAACAAAATGGAGAAAATTCAAATATCAACTAACAAAGCTCTATAAGAATTAAAGAATAAGCATGCCGAAACAAACAACACAATTACTGGAATTAAAAATATGCTAGAAGGAATCAAGAGCAGAATATCTGAAGCAGAAGAACGAATCAGAGAGCTGGAAGAGAAAATGATGGAAATAACTTCTGAAGAACAGAATAAGGTAAAAGGAATGAAAAGAACTGAGGATAGTCTCAGAGACCTCTGGGACAATATCAAACGTACCAACAGTCGAATTATAGGGGTCCCAGAAGAAGAAGAGAAAAAGAAAGGGGATGAGAAAATTTTCCAAGAGATTATAGTTGAAATTTTCCCTAACATGGAAAAGGAAATAGCCCATCAAGTCCAAGAGGTGTAAGCAGCCCCATACAGGATAAATCCAAGGAGAAACATGCCAAGATACATACTAATCAAACTAACAAAGATTAAACACACACACAAAAAGAATATTAAAAGCAGTAAGGGAAAAACAACATGTGACATACAAGGGAAACCCCATGCATCTAACAGCTGATATTTCAGCAGAAACTCTGCAGGCCAGGAGGGAAGGGCAGGATATATTTTAAGTTCTGAAAGGGAAAAATCTACAACCAAGATTACTGTACCTGGCAAGGATCTCATTCAAAATTGATGGAGTAATAGAAAGCTTTTCAGACTAGCAGAAGTTAAGAGAATTCAGTACCACCAAACCAGATTTACATCAAATGTTAAAAGGACTTATATAGTCAAGAAATACAACAGAAGAAAAAGATCTACAAAATCACACCCAAACAATTAAGAAAATGGCAATAGGAGCATATATATCAATAATTACTTTAAATATAAATGGATTAAAGGCTCCAACCAAAAGACAGATTGGCTGAATGGATACAAAAACAAAACCCATATATATGCTGTCTACAAGAAACCCACTTCAGACCTAAAGACACATATAGACTGAAAGTGAGAGGATGGAAAAATATATTCCATGCAAACAGGAAGGAAAAGAAAGCTGGACTATCAGTCCTCATATCAGACAAAATAGACCTTAAAATAAAGAAGATTACAAGAGATAAGAAAGGACACTACATAATGATCAAGGGATCAATCCAAGAGGAAGACATAACAATTGTAAATATCTATGCACCCAACATAGAAGCACCTCAATACATAAGACAAACACTGCTGCTGCTGCTGCTGCTAAGTCACTTCAGTCGTGTCCGACTCTGTGCGACCCCATAGACGGCAGCCCACCAGGCTCCCCCATCCCTGGGATTCTCCAGGCAAGAACACTGGAGTTGGTTGCCATTTCCTTCTCCAATGCATGAAAGTGAAAAGTGAAAGTGAAGTCGCTTAGTCGTGTCTGACTCTTAGCGACCCCATGGACTGCAGCCTACCAGGCTCCTCCGCCCAAGGGATTTTCCAGGCAAGAGTACTGGAGTGGGGTGCCATTAAGAAATTGACAGTAATACAATAATAGTAGGAGACTTTAACATCCCACACACACCAATGGACAGATCATCAAAACAGAAAATTAATAAGGAACACAAGTCTTAAATGATACATTAAATGAGATGGATCTCATTGATATCTTCAGCACATTCCATCCAAATGCAGAAAAATACACCTTCTTCTCAAGTGTACATGGAACATTCTCCAGGATAGACCACATCCTGGGTCACAGATCAAACCTCAGTAAATTTAAGAAAACTGAAATTATATCAAGCATCTTCTCTGACAACAATGCTATGAGACTGCTGCTGCTGCTAAGTCACTTCAGTTGTGTCCAACTCTGTGCGACCCCATGAACTGCAGCCCATCAGGCTCCCCCGTCCCTGGGATTCTCCAGGCAAGAACACTGGAGTTGCCATTGCCTTCTCCAATGCATGAAAGTGAAAAGTGAAAGTGAAGTTGCTCAGTCGCGTCTGACTTAGCGACCCCATGGACTGCAGCCTACCAGGCTCCTCCGTCCATGGGGTTTTCCAGGCAAGAGTACTGGAGTGGGGTGCCATTGCCTTCTCCAGCTATGAGACTAGATACCAATTACAAGCAAAAACTTTAAAAAACAGAAACACATGGAGAATAAATAATATGTTTCTAAATATCCAACAGGTTACTGAAGAAAGCAAAAGAGAAATCAAAAAATTTCTAGAAACAAATAACAATGAAAACATGACAACTGAATACCTATGGGATGCAGCAAAAGCAGTTCTAAGAGGGAAGTTTATAGCAATACAATCCTACCTCAAAAGACAAGAAAAACATCAAATAGACAACTTAACTACACTTAAAACAACTGGAAAAAGAAGAACAAAAAATATCCCAAAATTAGAAAAAGGAAACAAATCATAAAGATCAGAGCAGAAATAATTGAAAAAGAATTGAAAGAAATAATAGGAAAGATTAATAGAACTAAAAGTTGGTTCTTTTAGAAGATAAAGCTGACAAACCTTTAGCCAGACTCATCAAGAACAAAAGAGAGAAGAATCAAATCAATAAAATTAGAAAGGAAAATGAGAGGTTACAATAGATAATGTAGAAATACAAAGGATTATAAGAGGCTATTATGAGCAACTGTATGGCAATAAAATGGATAACCTGGAAGAAATGGACACATTCTTAGAAAATTCAATCTTCCAAGAATAAAACAGGGAGAAAGAGAAATTATGAATGACCCAATTACAAGCACTGCAGTTGAAGCTGTGATTAAAAATCTTCCAAAAAACAAAAGCCCAGGACCAGGTGGCTTTACAGGAGAATTCCATCAAACATTTAGAGAAGAGCTAATGCCTATACTTCTAAAACTCTTTCAAAAAATTGCAGAGGAAAGAACACTTCCAAACTCATCCTACAAGGCCACTATCACCCTGATACCAAAACCAGACAAAGACAACACACAAAAAAAGAAAAGTACAGGTCAATATCACTGATGAACATAGATACAAAAATCCTCAACACAATTTTAGCAAACAGAATTCAGCAACACATCAAAAAGCTCATACACCATGATCAAGTTGGGTTTATTTCAGGGATGCAAGAATTCTTTATTGTATGCAAATCAATGTGATACATCATATTAACAAACTGAAACATAAAAAAATGATATTAGATGCAGGAAAAGCCTTTGACAAAATTCAGCACCCATTTATGATTAAAACTCTTCAAAAAATGGGCATAGAAGGAACCTACCTGAACATAGTAAAGGCCATATATGATAAGCCTACAGCACACATTATTGTCAATGGTGAAAAATTGAAAGCATTCCCCCTAAGATCAGGAACACGGCAAGGGTGTCCCCTTTCACCACTATTATTCAACATAGTTCTGGAAGTCCTAGCTACAGCCATCAGAGAAGAAAAAGAAATAAAAGGAATCCAGATCGGAAAAGATGTCATCTCACTGTTTGCAGATGACACGATAATGTACATAAAAAACCCTAAAGATAGTATCAGCAATTACTATTACAAATCAGTGAATTTAGCAAAGTTGCAGGATACAAAATCAATACACAGGAATCACTTGCATTTCTGTATACTAACAATGAAAAATCAGAGAGGGAAATCAAGGAATCAATCCCACTTTCCACTGCAACAAAATGAATTAAATATCTAGGAATAAACTTACCTAAGGAGACAAATGACTGTACACAGAAAATTAAGAGACACTGATGAAAGAAATCAAAGATGACATAAACAGATGGAGAGATATTCCATGTTCCTGGGTAGGAAGAATCAATATTGTGAAAATGACTATCCTACCAAACGCAATCTACAGATTCAATGTGATCCCTATGAAATCACCAATGGCATTTTTCACAGAACTAGAACAAAACATTTCACAATTCATATGGAACACACAAAAGACCCCAAATAGCCAAAGCGGTCTTGAGAAAGAAGAATGGAGCTAGAGGGATCAACCTTCCTGACTTCAGATTATACTACAAAGCTACAATCATCAAGACAGTATCATGCTGGCACAAAAACAGAAATATAGACCAATGGAACAAGATAGAAAGCCCAGCAATAAACCCATGAACCTACTTATTTTTCACAAAGGATGAAAGAATATACAATGGGGCAAGGACAGCTTCTTCGATAAATGGTGCTGTGAAAACTGGACAGCTACGTGTAAAAGAATAAATTAGAACACTTTCTAATACCATACACAAAGATAAGCTCAAAATGGATTAAAAACCTAAATGTAAGACCAGAAACTATAAAACTCTTAGAGGAAAACATAGGCAGAATACTTGATGACATAAATCAAAGCAAGAGCCTCTATGTCCCACCTCCTGGAGTAAAGGAAATAAAAATAAAAGTAAACAAGTGGGACCTGGTTAAACTTAAAAGCTTTTGCACAGCAAAGGAAACTATAAGCAAGGTAAAAAGACAACCCTCAGAATGGGAGAAAATAATATCAGATGAAACAACTGACAGAGGATTAATTTTCAAAATATACAAGCAGCTCATACAACTCAATACCAGGAAAACAAACAACCAATCAAAAAGTGGAAAAACACCTAAACAGACATTTCTCCAAAGAAGACATATAGGTGGTTAACAAACACATGAACAGATGCACAAAATCACTCATTATTAGAGAAATGCAAATCAAAACTACAATGAGATATCACCTCACTCCAGTCAGAATGGCCATCATCCAAAAGTCTACAAACAATAAAGGCTGGAGAAGGTGTGGAGACAAGTGATCGCTCTTCCACTGTTTGTGGGAATGTAAATTGATATAGCCACTATGAAAGATGATACAAAGATTCCTTAAAAAACTAGGAATAAAACCACCATGTGACCCAGCAATCCCACTCCCTGGCATATGCCCTGAGGAAACCAAAATTGAAAAAGACACATATATCCATTGTTCACTGCAGCACTATCTACAATATCTAGAACATGGAAGCAACCAAGATGTCCATCAACAGATGAATGGGTAAAGAAGTTGTGGTACATATACACAATGGAATATTACTCAGCCATAAAAAGGAACACGTTTGAGTCAGTTCTAATGAGGTGGATGAACCTAGAGCCTATTATACAGAGTGAAGCAAGTCAAAAAGAGAAAAATAAATAATTGTATTCCAACGCATGTATACAGAATCTAGAAAAAATGGTACTGAAGAATTTATTTACAGGGCAGCAATGGAGACGAACAAAGCTAGTGGAGGTGATGGAATTCCAGTTGAGCTATTTCAAATCCTGAAAGACGATGCTGTGAAAATGCTGCACCAAATATGCCAGCAAATTTGGGAAACTCAGCAGTGGCCACAGGACTGGGAAAGGTCAGTTTTCATTCCAATCCCAAAAGAAAGGCATTGCCAAAGAATGCTCAAATTACCACACAATTGCACTCATCTCACATGGTGGTAAAGTCATGGTCAAAATTCTCCAAGCCAGGCTTCAGCAATACCTGAACCGTGAACTTCCAGATGTTCAAGGTGGTTTTACAAAAGGCAGAGGAACAAGAGATCAAATTGCCAACATCCGCTGGATCATGGAAAAAGCAAGAGAGTTCCACAAAAACATCTATTTCTGCTTTATTGACTATGCCAAAGCCTTTGACTGTGTGGATCACAATAAACTGTGGAAAATTCTGAAAGAGCTGGGAATACCAGACCACCTGACCTGCCTCTTGAGAAACATCTATGCAGGTCAGGAAGCAACAGTTAGAACATGACATGGAACAAAAGACTGGTTCCAAATAGGAGAAGTGGTACGTAAAAACTATATTGTCACCCTGCTTATTTAACTTATATGCAGAGTACATCATGAGAAACGTTGGACTGGAAGAAGCACAAGCTGGAATCAAGATTGCCGGGAGAAATATCAATAACCTCCGATATGCAGATGACACCACCCTCATGGCAGAAAGTGAAGAGGAACTAAAAAGCCTCTTGATGAAAGTGAAAGAGGAGAGTGAAAAAGTTGGCTTAAAGCTCAACATTCAGAAAACTAAGATCATGGCATCCGGCCCCATCACTTCATGGGAAATAGATGGGGAAACAGTGGCTGACTTTATTTTTCGGGGCTCCAAAATCACTGCAGATGGTTATTGCAGCCATGAAATTAAAAGACGCTTACTCCTTGGAAGGAAAGTTATGACCAACCTGGATAGCATATTCAAAAGCAGAGACATTACTTTGTCAACAAAGGTCTGTGTAGTCAAGGCTATGGTTTTTCCAGTGGTCATGTATGGATGTGAGAGTTGGACTATAAAGAAAGCTGAGCCCTGAAGAATTGATGCTTTTGACTGTGGTGTTGGAGAAGACTCATGAAAGTCCCTTGAACTGCAAGGAGATCCAACCAGTCCATCCTAAAGGAGATCAGTCCTGGGTGTTCATTGGTAGGACTAATGTTGAAGCTGAAACTCCAATACTTTGGCCACCTGATGCAAAGAGCCGACTCATTTGAAAAGACCTTGATGCTGGGAAAGATTGAGGGCAGGAGGAGAAGTGGACGACAAAGGATGAGATGGCTAAATGGCATCACCGACTTGATGGACATGAGTTTGGGTAGGCTCTGGGAGTTGGTGATGGACAGGGAGGCCTGGTGTGCTGTGGTTCATGGGGTCACAAAGAGTTGGACACGACTGAGCGACTGAACTGAACTGAACTTAATGCAGAAACAGTCATAGAGAATAGACTTATGGGCATGGGGAGAGGGGAGGAGAGGGTGAGATGTATGGAGTGTGTAACACGGAAACTTACGTTACTATGTGTAAAATATATAGCCAATGGGAATTTGCTGTTTGTCTCAGGAAGCTAAAATGGGGCTTTGTATCAATCTAGAGGGGTGGAATGGAGAAGAAATGGGAGGGAATTTCAAAAGGGAGGGGATATATGTATACCTAGGCAGTGGCAACCCACTCCAGTACTCTTGCCTTGAAAATCCCATGGACAGAGGAGCCTGGTAGGCTGCAGTCCATGGGGTCGCTAAGAGTTGAACACGACTGAGTGACTTCACTTTCACTTTTCACTTTCATGCATTGGAGAAGGAAATGGCAACCCACTCCAGTGTTCTTGCCTGGAGAATCCCAGGGACGGGGGAGCCTGGTGGGCTGCCGTCTATGGGGTCGCACAGAGTCGGACACGACTGAAGTGACTTAGCAGCAGCAGCAGCACGGCTGATTCATGTTGAGCTTTGACAGAAAACAACAAATTTCTGTAAAGAAATTATCCTTCAATTAAAAAAATTATATTTCCACATGAGTGATGTGATCTCTCTCTTTTTCTGACTTCACTTAATATGAAAATCTCAAGGATGTCCACGGTCCCCACTTTTACTCAACATGATTTCAGAAGTACTAGCTGTAGCAAGCAGAGACGATAAAAAATGAAAGGATCCAAGTTGGAAAAGAAGTGAAACTGGCACTCTTTGCAGATGGCATGATACTAGACATAGAAAAGCCTAAAGATGCTACCAGAAAAACTACTAGAGCTCATCAATAAATTGGTAAATTTGCAGGATACAAGATTAATACCCAGTGATTTTCTTAATGGCATCTGGGAATGCATCTGTTGCCTCTTGATTTCTCAAAAGTTGCTTCTACTATTATTTTGATATTTTAAGTCAAACCTCTTTCTAAAATTATCAGACCATCCTTTACTGGGATAAAATTCTCTAGCTTTAGATCCTTACCACCCTTTTGCTTTAGGTGTCATAATGACTTTGATTTTCTTCAATCATATTAGAGTCTATAGATATGCCTTGCTTGTAGCAATCCTGCACCCACATACAAGCTATATTTTCAATACAAGATAAAAAGGTATGTCACAAAAAGCACACGGTTTTCACACCTGCTGGTGTAGCTGCAGTGATGGCTTCATAAATTTCCTTTTCTTTTCTTACAGTGGTCCTTATGCTGGATTCATTCATCTTGAAATGGTGGCAACCACGACTGCAGACCCAAACTGTGGTACATAACAAGCAATTCAACTTTTTGTATAAAGTCATGACTTCTCTCTGTTTCTTGTGAGCACTTCCAGCACCACTAGGGGCACTTCATTTGAGTCCTATGGTGTTATTCAAGGTTATGGTATTGTACTAAACACAATGAGAAATACCCATGGACCATCAGTGATCACTTTGAGATCACAGCTTACTATAGAAATTGCTCATCAGGGATGAACAGTGCTATTCATGTTCCATAAGTGTATGTGTGCATAACTTTTGATAAATTTAATCCTTTTATATTTGTGTATATTTTATGGTAGTAAGTGATAAAATAGAATCGAATAGTATCTATATAAATTTTATGCATTCATGACACTTTTTTCTCAATTTTTTATATTTCTAGGCTATGCGAGTCCCCTGTGAGTTTTCTTCAAGTCATCTCGAATCTCGGAATAGTTTTCCCATGTATTTATTGAAAAAAAATTCATCTATAAGTGGACCTGCACAGTTCAATCTTGTGTTGTTCAAGGGTCAACTGCATACTCAGACGTGGAAATGCTGAGTCATACGATAGTTACAGTTGTGATATTCTGAGGAAACCTCCACACTGTTTTCCATAGTGGCTGTGCCAATTTATATTCCCAGCAACTGTGTGCAAAGGTTCCCTTTTCTCAACACCCTTGCCAACGCTTCTTATCACTTGGCTTTTTGATAATAGCTCTCCCAACAGGTATGAGGTGATCTGTTTATGGTGGTCTGGATTATAATCTCCCTGATGAATAGTGTTGCTGAGCCCTTTTTCACATAGCTGTTGGCCATTTGTATGTCTTTTTTGGAAAATATTTAGGTTCTTTGCTCATTTTTAAAGTTATTTTTAATTAATTATTCTGTTATTGAGTTGTTATGACTTCCTTTTATGATTTAGATATTAATTTATCAGATATATGGCTTGAAAATATTTTCTCCTATTTCACCTTTTCATTTTGTTGATCGTATCCATTGCTATACAGAATCTTTTAATTTGATGTAGTCCAACTTATTTTTGTTTTTCTTCCTTGGGTTTATGCTGTCAAATTAAAAACAAATGAACAACAACAAAAAAAACCACCCAGAACTTTGCCAAGACCAATGACAAGGAGCTTTCCCCCATGTTTTCTTCTAAGAATTTTATGGATTCTGGTCTCATTTTTAAGTCTTGAATCCATTTTGCATTTTTAAAAAAATATGATGTAAGATAAGACTCCAGTTTTACTCTTTTCATGCAGATATCCACATTTCTCCACACTCTTGGTTGAGGATGTAGGTTTTTTCCGTTGTGTATTCTTAGTGCCTTTGTCAAGGTTTACATGCCTATATATGCATATGTTTATTTCTAGGCTCTCTTCTGTTCCGTTGGTCTGTGTGTCTATGTTTATGCTGGTATCACACTGTCTTGTACTATAGTTCAAGTCAAGAAGTACCATGCTTCCACATTTGCTCCTCTTTGTCAAGATTACTTGGTCTATTCAAGGTCTTCTGTGGTTCATATGAATTTTAGGATTTCTATTTCTCTGGAAAATTCCACTGGAATTAGACACACATTACATTAAATCTGCAGATCACTTTGGTAGTATGAATATTTTAACAGTGTGAATTCTAGTCCATATACTTGGGACATTTTTATTTGTGTCTTTTCCACTTTCTTCCATCAATGTCTTGTTGCTTGTAGTGTATATCTTTCACTTTCTTTGTTACGTTTATTCCTAAGTATTTTACTCTTTTTGACGTTTTTGAAATAGAACTGTGTTTCTTAATTTCTTTTTCAGATAGTTTGTTGTTAGTGTTTACAAACACAACTCTTTGTGTGTTATTTTGTGTCCTGCAGCTTTCTTGAATTTATTTCTTAGTTCTAACATTTTCCTGGACACTCAAACATTCACCCCACTCTCACTTTCCCCCACCAAGAAAGGTCACAATCGTCTAAGCTCTGCCATCCTGAGACAGGGCCTGATGCCATAAAGTCAAATTGCTGTTCTTACCCATTTCAAGTACAGCTGATCCAAGTTATATGCTTATGTGTGGTACTGCAATTTCTTAATTGCATTCTGGACCTTCTATAAAGGTATTTGGTTACTTGTACAATTTTAAAATCTGGGTTGCTGTAGGTAAAGGGGCTGGGAATTCCTGTTCCACTGTATTGCAGATGCCACTCAGTCAAGATCCTTTTATTTTCTGATACCAACTATTTTACTCAGTGTTCTTTCACATTGGCAAGAAAATCCCAACTCTCTTGACATGTCTTGTTCTAACCACAAAAGGAGATCCAAGGATTTCTGATTCATTATACAAAATACCAAAACTTTATACCTATACTGAAATACAGCAATAAATGGGATATACTTTGTTCATAAACACAGATATGGATGTCAAATAAACCTTCAATTATAAGGAATAGTATTTTAAGAGTATCAGAAAGAAAGCCCTAAACAGAAAAAGATACATCTCCCAGTTACTGAGGTCAAGCAAGAACAAAAAAAAGACATAGAATGTGTTCCCTTCAGCTCCACCTTGGCACTCAGCTACTTGGAATACTTACTTCTCTTTTCAATCACAAAATGAAGGATCTGCCCTGGATGTCACTATGTGGGAGGAGCTGGAGGACTTGGTTCTGGAATGTGTCCTACCCATGGCAGTAGCACTCTGTCTTTCTCAGCTCTCAAGGCCTCTATCTTCCTCATCCTATGATGGAATTCAGGACCTCCAAGGGCTGATATTAGCAAACTGGATGCTACAGAACCCCAGTGGTTCTGGGTGGCTATTTCTTTCACTTCCTTCAAGGGGCTTCACATATATATCTGACAATTCCTTCTGTGACCTGAGATTGCCCTCCTTAGACCTAAGGTCTCAAACCCTGACAACTATACTGTGACAACACAGCAGAGATTTCAGTTTGAGAGCTCTGCCTGAAGCCTCTTACACCTAATATTCTGGGCATCATGCATTCCTCGGTCCAGGTGCACGGTGTCCCCCTCCCTTATAGGCACCTGTGAGGGAAAGCAAAACCGGGGTAACCTGTCCCCTTCTCTCTTTCAGCCAGGCTTCTCAGGGAACCTCTATTCTAATAAACTTCATATTTTAGATCTAATAGATATGTCTTTATACAAAGAAATGGCTGTGAGGTGATTTTTTTTTGAATCCTGATCTTGTGAGCTTATCTGAATCTTTAAAGCTTTCAGATCTTTTAAGCTTATCTGAGACCTAATATGTATGGATAGATGATCAGCGAATAATATCTCTTTTTTTTCCTCTCTTCATATGTCACATATTTTGCTTTTATTGCTCTGGCTATGTATTACAATACAAGAGTTGGACATGAGAGTCCCTCTTCTTATTGCTTCAGATACATTTCACAGTAATGCGAATAAAAAGGGAATTAGGAGCATAAGGTCAGCTCAGGCTTGCAGGAGTGAGAGGGTGAGCTTTAGACTAACTCAAATCAAGGGCCTATGACCATCACTGTCACTTACCAGCCATGGGAAGTTTGTCACGTTATTAAACTGAGAGTGCCTCAGCTTTTTAACTGTGAATTGAGTGTGCTAAGCCGGTCTGGAAGGACTGGTGGCCTTGGTGCTAACTGTAAATAAAGTATCTGCCACAGTGCCTAGCAGGCACCATAACCCTCCCTTTTCATGACTGGTGGCTGCACTTTCCAACAAAGATCTGACCTTCCTTATGCCTGATACAGGCTGCCCTGGTGGCTCAATGGTAGAGTATCCGCCTGTGGTACAGGAACCGCAGGAGACATAGATTTGATTCCTGGGTCGGGAAGGTCCCCTGGGGGAGGAAATGGCAACCCACTTCAGAATTCTTCCCTGGAAAGTCTCATGGACAGAGGGGCTCGTGGGCTACAGTCCATGGTGTCACAAAAGTGTCAGACATGACTTAGCAATTCAATAATAACAAAAGGTGATATAAAGAAGTTAGGGAGAGTGCTGACAGCCATGCCCTAATCTACTAGAACTGACTTCACAGGGTAGGGCATGACTCTCTTTGTCCCCTCTATTCAAGGATGGGTAGTCTCCACTCGGGCTCCACAATTTGAATTCTGGTGGGGCCTGGGGAATCCCTCCTTCTTGAACTCCTCTTAGTAAGACCGATACCTCCCTGTGAGCCTGAAAGAAATAAGGGTGGCCTAAACTAGCCATGCCTGCCAATAGTCTCACAACGATGAAAGCTCTGGAAGCTGCTTGAGGATGACAGATGGTTCCCCTCAGGGTCCCAAATTTGACTCTCAGCCAAGCCCAAGATTCCCTCTTGTTAACATGGGACCACCACCATCAGATCAAAACCCTAACTTTCCTGCTACTCCTCGGTCAGAACTGAAGGGCCCTTGGCCTGATAACTCTGCCTGGGGCCTTGTAGCCTGACAGTAGGGAGGATTCTGTGTGGACATCCTGGTATGTGTGTTCCCACATTCTTATCATCCTCAATTTGACTTGGAAATAACCTGAAATATTCCCTGAATTGCCTTAACGCTTCTCCAATCAGGCCCACAATTCCCTGAGACTCTCAAGGTAGAAGTGCAATTTGCCTCATGGGCCACTCAGCACATGGTCTTCCAAGGCTAACAGGAGTGGAAGGAATATGTTCTGCCCCACTGTTTTGAGGCAGGTATAGTTTTTCAGTCTTCAGTGTCCTTACCTTGACTTCTGGCACAACCTGGAAATCATCCTTCTACTGAGCTTTGGCTGCTCCTTTGATCAGGATGAGGTTCCTTACCT